>NW_008705330.1:5711814-5806814 GCF_000326865.2 Helobdella robusta | reverse complement strand
ATTTACGTTAGCATTTTTTACGCATTCAGTTGTTTCCAGTATCATTTTCATCTGTTTAATACACCATGTCTATCTGCTACTACAGATTGAAATCCATGAAGTTAAAAAATGTTTGTCTGTTCTATTTTCATCATACATGTATTTTTACCAACGAAATGTATTATTTGTAATAATTTTCAACAAAACAAACTACATCTTCTAAGTGGTACGTCAGTAAGAGTTTGATTTTTTTCAAATAAAAGGCAATTTCTCAGAATTCAACTCCACAAGGTAAGCCTTACATTGCAGCAAAACATTGACGATTTTAAAGAAAAAATTACTTGCTTGCGTATTTCGCACTCGAAACTCCATATTGGATTGTCATTTTATATAATTACGGTTGTGGGGAAAATTAAATTACACAATTTTGCAACAAATTTACACCTAAGAAAAATTCATTCTAAATGAATTTTCAGATAGGGATATTTTTTACTAATTGGAAAATTTTGAAACAAGATCAAAATTATTTACAGACATTTTCCATTTTGATATTTCCATTGAAAAATACAAAAAAAATATAAAAACAACAACAACCAAGCAAGTTTAACAACCGAACGAAATTTATACAAAAAACGGCGCGAACAAACAAAACCAAACAGGTTTTTACAAATCAGATAATACCACAAAAACCGACTCAAAAAACAACAAACAACAATGTTATTGATATTGTTTGATGCATTATATATATATATATTTATATGTATATATAAGCGTGTGTGTGTGGTGTGTGTGTGTGCATGCGTATGTGTAAGTTTATGTCAGCGTCAGTTACAATTAAGTAATACACAGGAAAAAATTTAGCTAACCCAACTAAATAAAATCTAAGAAACACCCCAAAACCAACAAACAGCAACGAAATTAGAGAAAATAACGACAAAACGACAAACCGAACAACAACAAACAATAAAAAAAACAAACATCTAACTTACAAACGATCAACAAACTGCAAACGTCAAACAAACAACAACGGACAGCAACAAACAGCAACGAACTCCGCAACAGCAACTCGGAAATTCTCATTTTTACGATTACGACGATGAGCATGGACGCGGTTTGTGAGCCAGGAAAATAGAAGTCAATTACAGAGATGCAAACAGTAAAGCAACATAAGAGGGCCGAACGCAAAATCTGTACGGCGATATTAATTGCATTGCTTGCAAAATACAACGACATAAAAGAAGAAAAATTCTGATCGCGACAAAGAAATGAGAAACTGTAATGACATCAGAGCTGCAATGAATTCAATAAATTTGAGAATGCGATATCGTAAAAATGTAATTTAAAATAGCGTGTGAATCAGCGCTATAAAAGTTGTAATGATTGTAACAACAGCTGAGAAATAAAAAGTAAATGAACAATTTCAATATTTATACCAACTGCAGCAAAGGTATTTTGGAAAAAAATTCAAACACAACATCAAAATCAGTGAAAACTACAACAACACCAAGACCAACAACATTAACACTCTTCATAAAAACAACATTAACAACAACAGCAACAACTGCAACATCATAACAACAACAACTACAACAACTACATCATCACAACAACAACAGCAACCACTACAACATCATAACAACAACAAAAGAAATTAACACAACAACAACCATGAGTAACAGCACAAGCAACAAGAGAACCAGAGAACATCGTCCTAATATCAAACGCATCTCATCTTATAATAGTTATTTTATTAGGCACATCCAACCTATACACGGACAGATAAAGAACGAAAGAAAATAAAAAAAGTAGATAGAGAGAATGAATAAAAAGTATGAGACGCCAAGTAAAAAATTAAAAATAAATATATGGGACACTAAAAAAAACTGTCTGACACTAACTGGAAATTATAAAGTTTTAAATGAAATAAAAACAAAAAGACTGAAAAATTTTGAAATACATTTGATGAAACTAGGTGTGGAATCAAATGTAGATGCTTTCGTATATACAAACATATCGTTTTACGAAAACATTAGCTACTAGCTAACCATGTCAAAACAAATATTTTTAATAGAAATAAGTTGTTTAACAAGAAAACTGTGATCGTTTCAGTTTTGCTATCTTTTACATACAGCAAGCACAACTTTTAAAAACGAAAAACAAGATGCCCATCATGTTTCTTTATGTTCTTTTCATTGTGTAGACAGTCATGTTCTAGTTAGAATTTCAAAAAATTAAAATAATTTCAACAAACATTTTTGTCAACATAACAAAAATGTGCTGGTTAAATTTTAATAAACTTGTAATAATTTTGGACCGAGTGATAATTTGCTTAATTTTTTTGTTTTATAAAATTTATTTGTTTAATTTGCTGTTTCCAATAATGCCACTTAACGGTTTAAATGAGTTGCGCTAACATGTACAGTGGTCACAATCAGAACTTTTTTTCATTTTTTTTTGGTTTATAACAAATTAACTGGTGGTAATTGTAACAATGAAAATAGTAAATCTTAATTACAAAAAACTATTTACGCGTCTAAAGTTCTCTGTGTAAAAACGTAATCATAAACCTGTTGAACAGCATCCAGCAGATTATCTGGAGAAAATAGCTGGTCAATGGGCACGTGCACCTCATGTTGTTGAGAAACTGCTCAATGATTTGATGTTATTTGGCGTTTTGGCTGCTCAATAAATGGGCATAGAAAGTGTTGTTCCTTCAAACTACTTCACTGGTAGCCCTGATTGTGGTGTAGATGGTAAGGATGAATGGAGTAGGCATGTCGTCCTTTCCACTCTCCACTGGTCGATGCACGCTCTGCAGAAGCCGTGCGAACAACCGGCCAGGTAAGCAAAGTTGGTTTCTATTGCCTCCAAACAAATGCTGCACGTTTCCTCCTCACGTTCTTGTTGATCAGTGTTGACAGTTCGGCTGAGCGAATCTGATATCGAACCGGTTTGTACGTATTTAATAATACGTTCGACTTTAAAAACAATTATCGAAGATACAACTGTCTGCCGAGCACATGTGACTGTTCATTTTGGTTTGATTGTTTGAAAAATAATGGAAAAATTGTAAAATATTATTGACAATGTTTTTGGAAATGTTTTACAAACTCAATTTGTCGTTATTTTATTTCTTAATTTAATTGAAGTTTTTCAACGGGTAATTTATTACAGGTGTCTGATGTCTAATTTGATGGCTGATGTGAACGCTAACTGATCAAGTTGGTCATGAGGCACTTATGTTAACTTTCTTTGTTATGTTGAGACCACTTAAATGAAAATTGGCAGATCAATTAATTTTTATATTATTGGTAGTCTAAATATGAGAAACAATAGAGATTTAAAAGAGTTTGATGAATGCTTCAAAACAAAATTGAAAAAAAAATTTAACAACATCTTGTTTTATTAATACTAAAAACTCAATTAATTAAAAATGCTTTGTTAAAATGAACATTTAAAATGTGGCAAATAAACAAAAATTTTTCAAAGTACCAAACAGATAAAGCTAAAAAGTTTGTGAAACAAGTTGGAAATGTCTAGCACATAAAGAGCAAAATAAACTTTGAAAGGAAGACGTGAGTGGCAGACCAATTAAGTGACACTTGTCGGGTGGCTCTTTGATCTTACGTAACAACAACTTTAGCTAGTTAACGCTTTGATCTTTCACTATATTACGTAATACCCACTTTGCTAAAGTGCTAAGTTTAAAATAACTATAACTTGACACAAAGGTCCTAAGTGATTCACCCACCAAAAATTATTAAAAGGCAGACAAGAATAGAAGTGCCCCATAACCAAGTTGACCAGCCAGCGTTCACTTCAGCCATCATATTAGATATTAGACATCTGTAATATATTTCAATTTATAAAATTCAACCAAGTAAAGCATTTGCATTACGACAAATAGAATTTGCCAAAAATTTTACAAAAACTATTATACAAAAATTTGATAACTCTTTCATCCATCGCCAAACACTATTTTACAAATTTTTCATAAACCTTCAAGCAAACGAATAAATATGAACAACCACATGTGCTCAGAAAGCAATTGCATCTTTGAGAATTGTTGTAAAGTCGAACGTATTATTAAATACGTACAAACCGGTTTGATATCAGATTCACTCAGCCGAACTGTCAACACTGATCAACAAGAACGTGAGGAGGAAACGTGCAGCATTTGTTTGGAAGCGATAGAAACAAACTTTGCAGAGCGTGCATCGACCAGTGGAGAGTGAAGAGGACAACATGTCCACTCTGTAGATCTCCATTCCATCTCACCATCTACACCTCAATCAGGGCTACCAGGGAGGAAGTTGACTATTTGAAGGAACAACACTTCCTGTGCCCGTTCAATGAGGCGCCACATCACCAAGTGACATACAGCCCTCGAGTCATAGAGCAGTTTCTGAACATCATGAGGTGCAATGTACCCATCGACCAGCTGTTTGCTCCGGATAAGCTGATGAGTGCAATCAACAAATTTATGACTACGTCTTCACACGGCGAACTTGAGTTGTCTAAATAGTTTTTTCTAAACTATGTCGATATGTGTGTAGCATGTAAATAGTTTTTTGTATGTGAATAGTTTTTAATGTATGTAAATCTTTTTTGTGTATAAATAGTTTTTTTTCATGTAAATAGTTTCTTCTGTATGTAAATAATCGCTTGTATGCATATAGTTTTTTCGTAAGTCCTGTAAATATTTTTCCATTATTAATTTTTATTTTGATATTTCATTCCAAAATTTCCATTTATTTTCTTGTGAAGAATAGATTTTCAATAAACAAATATTTTGGTTATTGAGTTGTTCACGTTTCATTTACTCTTACTTTCGTTTCGTTTCGATACCTGTTCGATCGTTTCGTTTCAAGGTTATATACGCTTTCAACCGCAATAGCTTAGTCAACATTTTAAAGATTATTCAATGGTAATTAACTATTACATTATTGAATCAGTTGATGTATTTTCAACAAAAAATAAAATACATCTTTTTTGACATGGGCTGGGCACATTCTTTATTTCACAATATACACACTAGCGTTTTAATGTAGCCGTCAAGTCGCGTTTTAATTGAAGGGTTCACTTAACATTTTCGATATTGAAAAATGGTTTTCATCATATGAACATCATCCATTATAATCCATTATAATCTCTGAATTATTGTAAAATTATTGGTAAACTAAATAAACTCTATTATCATTGTAAATTATATCAAATAAATTCCCACATGTACGCATATTTGTCATGTGTGTTAACATTTTAAATCCAAACTTCAATGTATGAATACATGACAAGTGGCTTGATATGACCGCAGGTTATACTTCTTTAAAAAAATTCTGCTTTTTCCTCGATAAGATAAACTTTTTGATAATCTTATTACAATCCAGAATAATAAAAAACGTAATTAACAATTATCTAAACTTTGAAGTTAAATAAAATTATTTTTTATTTGCATTTCAGAATAACGTAGAAAAATAGTATGATCGTCTGTATGTCCTGTCCATAAAGTAGCCTTTTTTCACCCAATTGGTCAAATTTTGGTCAGTGCATGTCTATCCATTTTTTTTATAACAGACTCACCCAGCGATTAAAATAATCATGCAAGTTGTTGAGGTGGTAGATGAATGGGCGTGGAATCAAAGGAGTGATTGATAATCAATATCCGATTCGCATTGACAACTTGATATGTTCACCACATCTGATTTATCGCCTTGTTTTGTTTCGTTTTTAAGATTTTGCTTGCTTTTTCAGTTTTGTTTTCGCTTGTATGTACTTTGTTTGTTTGTCTGCTTCAAGTTTTCTTCAATTCATTTTTTCAGTGACGTCATTTCGGTTCGCTTTTTTTAACGGTGTACGTTATGTATACATACAATTTTCGTACTCTGTTTAGCACACATTTTTTGAAATTTCTTATGTTAAACATTCAATATAATAATGCATGTGTACTTTATATGGCTTACGCAGTTTCATCTAGTTCTTTTTCGTTAATTCATGGTTCGATCTCACTGGATCTTTTATTTAAAATTTTCAAAACTGTTCACGGAGGATAATAAACTTTTCCAACGGAACAATAAAATAACAAATGACAAAAAACTATTTCATCGAGGTAGCCAGCAAATTAAACATCGATCAATCTGTCAATCAAACCCAATCAACCAATCAGCTCATTAACAAACTAATGAGGAAGTAGTTAACTGGAACAAACCAGAACATTTCATGAATTACTTTATTGATCATTCAATAAATCATTCAATTAGGAAACTGTCAGCCAATTAACAATCTGAAAATTTTCATTCAACCAATTAACAATGTGGAAGTTCTTAAGCATCTAATGAAATATCTGGAATTAAAATCTGGTAATTTTCAATCGACCAATTACAAATCAATCAGTATCAATCAAATCAATTTTAAGCAACGTTAAAAATATTTTTTTATAACATTTCATTCCACATCACAATGAACATCAATCCACTTTTTTGTGGATTAAAAAACATCTGAAAATAAAATAAGAAAATTTGACGTGTTATTTTTATATTTTTTCTCTTCAACGGAAACGGAAAAGGATCTCGCTTATATTTATGATCTTCTAATGACGTCATAACTAGAAATCTTCCTCTATCACGCCCCGGACTATCATGATATAACCTTCCACGTAGCAAGTTGAGCGCAACAAAATGCTGGAGCGCTGATAATGATGGTGATTATGATGATGATGATGGCTGTGATGATTGTGATAGTGACGATGGTGATGATGATGATGATGATGAGAATGATATTTATGTTAATACCCTAACGATTTAAGATGTTACTATTGTTATTACCATTATTATTGTTTTTATTATTGTTGTTGTTGTTGCTGTTATTGTTGTTGTTATTGTTGTTGTTGCTGCGGATGTTGTTGTTGTCATCATTCATTAATAGTTAGAATGAAAACGATTGTAATGATGACGAACGATGTGCTAATGACAGTTAGGGGAATATCAATGATGATGATAACGATGACGATAATGATGATGAGACAATGATGATGATGGTGATGATGATGGTGATGATGATGGTGATGATGATGGTGATGATGATGGTGATGATGATGGTGATGATGATGGTGATGATAATGACAGACACATTTTACCAGAATCGAGACGCTAAATGGCTTGTTTAGAGGACCCTTTGTGTGCCTATATGGTCTTGAATATATAGGATCTATAACCATTTTAACTCGCGATATTTTTGATTTTTTATGAAAATAATTTTTTGTATCAGAGATTTTTACATATCTCTTTTTGTGGTTTCATTTTTCTGATTCAATTCACTAATGAATTCGCTTGCGACTCGCTCGACAGAATATTTTCCTATATATTTTGCCGGGGTCCAGTGGAGAAACTGAAGTGATGGTGATGATGAAGATGATGATGAAGATGATGATACACACGTACGTACACACATGCACATACATGTCTATATACATTCATACATACATATATACATACATACATACATGCATACATACATACTTACTTACATACACACATACATAAATACACATTGTTCTTTCTAGCTCAATTTCAACCAGTCAGTCAAGTTAACATTTAATTCCTATGAAAGCATAAGTTAATAGATCGCTTTGTTTGGTCATTGTATGTGCATTAAGTACTTGTTTGTATTTGCGTGTTTGTGTATTGTTGGTATGTGTGCGTGTATTGTTGGTATGTGTGCGTGTGTTTGTATGTGCGTGTGTGTATAGTGCGTATATGTTAGGTTTTGTTATACAATAATTGTTTGCATTAGTCTTTGAATATGCTTTTCTAGTTTTTTAGTATGTTGTGTATGCGAATCATTGTATTTGTATTTTATATGCTCGTTTTGGTGTTGTTAAATTTTTTCAACTCATACAATCATCTTGGTATGTGCGTATACATGTTTGTATGTATGTATTTATACAGCATGCTTTTGATATTTATAGTCTAGCTAATTTCTCTCTATATTAGTTTGTTTAATGATTCGATTGCTGTGTTTGCAGAAGCGTGTGTTTTTGTGTGTTTCTGTCTGTCTGCAAGTATGTTTTTAAGTGAGTTTGCGTGTCTGTAGTTGTGTGTATATATCTGTATGTATGTGTGTGTGAGTGTGTCTGTGTGTGTGTGTGTGTAAGTTGAATTTTTTTTAATAATTTTAAATGTGGTCTCTCAAATAATTTTATTCCCCGTCTTTATTTTTAACAGAATTAATTTAAACAACGAAGTGAACAAACAAAAAATATGCATAAATAAGTCGAAAATTTTATTCGAGTAAATGGAATACTAATATGTGATGCTAGTCTGGCAGTTGAATGTAGAATTTAATATTTATGGCTTCATTAAATGGAGGCAGATATAAAATCTTTGAAAATATAATTTTAGTTGTTTTAGTTTATGTGTGTGTGTGAATGTGTGTGTTTAGTTTATGTATATGTGTGTGTGTTTAGTTTATGTATGTGTGTGTGAGTTTGTGTGTTTTTGTCTGTGTATGTATGTATTCCATTCAGTAACATTGTGTATATTTACTGTGTTTCTCTATGTTTGTACATGTGCGAATTCCAAAAGTTGGAAAAGTTAGAATAAAAAACCAACAGCAACAACGATATATCAATACTAATGCGAAAGTTACTTAAAATATTGTCAGTTTTCGTTTGAATGTCTGTTTGTGTGTAACTTTGTTTATGTCTGTATGTATTTGTTTGTATGATTTGCATTAAATACATTTTTGTAGTGGCGAATCTAGACAACTTTGTCAGAGTAACAAATTTAGAAAATGTTTAAAATTTATAAGGGCCAAAATTTTTACAGGGAAAGCCAAGATTAGTAGTAGTGTGGATGAAAATCTTTTTTTTGCTTATAACGTCAAGGACAAGCCAGTGCCCCTCACCACCCCCTAGATCCACCACTGCATGTTTGTTTGCATATTAGGGCTACTATCATTATCATTTTTTATGTATACAAACAATATGTTAGTAGACAAAATTCCAGCATCACATACACTGTGTGTGATAGACAAGAAACTGTTTGTATTCGAACGCGGCCACTACATCAGTATAGACCAAGTATCTTAGCCGCTAGGCCATCGCTGCCGTGTATATGAATTCATGTGTGTATGTGTAATATATTTACATGAATTGAATGCGTTCTTTTGTATTGTAATAAATGGATGGATATAAATTGATGGATGGTCCGTTTTAATGTTTCTAATCATTGCTTCTGCCTGTGTTTGATACGAGCTTCTAAATAATGTTAAAACAATGATGATGATGACGACGAAGACGACGATGATGATGTTCAATGGAGGAGAAGATGAAGATGACGACGAAGACGACGATGATAAGGATGACAATAATGGTGACGACCATTTAGACGACAACAATGAAAGAGATGATAATAATAATTTTTCTAGTGTGAAGGCTGCTTTTCATCTTAAAAATAATAACAACAACAACAACAATAATAATAATAAATAGCGCATATATAGCTTTGGGAAGATTAATGTTTGACATTCATTTACTCGGGACGGACGACGTATATCGTACTCGCGAATAATACGCGCTATATCATTATTATAGTTTTTGTTATTATTATTATTTATTATTGTTGTTATCATTTATTATTGTTATTGTTGTTATTATTATTTTTATCAGTATTAGTAGTAGCAGTATAAGTATTGTATTGCAAGAAGTAATATAGTAGTAGTAAAAGTAGTAGTAGTAGTAGCAGTTGTAGTAGTAGTAGTAGTAGTGGTTGTCGTAGTAATAGTAGTAGTGGTAGTGGTAGTGGTAATAGTAGTAGTAGTAGTAATAGCAGCCATTGTAAGAATAAGAAAAGCCAAAATAACAACAACGAAATAAATTATTCCCAAATCAGAGCGAAAATAAAAACCACAAACTGCAACAAGCGACATATAATAAATAAGTAAATCCTGCTTTCCCAATAAATATTATGATGATGACGTCATATTACCATCATCGTCATCATCGTTATCATTTTCGTTATCGTCGTCATCATCATCACCATCAATGTAATTATTTCTCATCATCATCACCACCATCACCTTCATGTCATCATCTCACCACCATCATCATCATCAACGTGAATATGGTGTCATCATCATCATCATCATTGTCGTCGTCATCACCATCATCAACACTACCATCATCATCATCAATGTGAATATGGCGTCGTCATCATCATTGTTGTCGTCATCATCATCATCAGCACCACCATCATCATCATCATTGACAGGATCATCGAAGTACCAATGACGTCAATATCGCCTAGAGATGATGATCATCATTAAGTAAATGATCGTAACCATGACGATAACGAGGATTAAGTGAGTAAAAATAAGAATAATAACAAATTATAACATAGAAAAATAATAAAATTGAATAATAGGAAATATATACACTTAATGAAACTTATCGTTTTGATTGTGATAATATTGATTAGGATGATGAGGGTAATGACGATGGTGATGATGGCGATAGTGGTGAAGACGATGATGATAATGACGACGATGATGATGATGATGAACCTAATGTTTGCTCGAGTGCCTCTTTTTTGATTGGTTTTTTGCGCTTATATAAAATAGATAAATTGTTCTGGGTAATAATAATAATAATAACAATAATAAAAATATAATAATAACAATAACCATAAGTTGTGTGTATCACAATTAATCATATCATTATCATCATTATTAAACATATCATTATTATTTTGTTTTTTATATTGCTATTAATATTATCATTGTTGTTGTTTTGTTATTGTTATTATTATTATTATTATTAGCAGCAGCAGCAGCTGTTGCAGCTGCATTGCAACCAGCGACAGTGAAGTTATTGTTGCTATTTAAACTCCGATATTTACGACAATAGGGTAGTTAGTAATGAACAGATTAGCGGTTGTGCTGCTACTAAAAACAGTCCAGTTATTGTACCACGGCTAATATTTGAAATGCAGTAACGACTCGTACCACTTTAGAACTATCAGGGTCATTGTTTGCTTAGCCACCGTAACCTCGGGTTGATGGTGTTTTTTCTACTTTTATGATACCAACGAAGTAATTGCTACCTGCTAGTACATAATGCATGCATTGTATCTATGCATGTATGTGTGTGTGTGGTGTGTGCATGTGTGTGGTGTATGTGTGTGTGTGTATGTGTGTACGTATGTATATATGTATGTATGTATGTATGTATGTATGTATGTATGTATGATGTATGTACGTATGCATGTATATGTGCATGTACGTGTGTATGTTAAAACCAAATTATTGATGAGTGGCACTAAATAGTCAAACGTTCGAATGGAACTTGATTAACAATTGTAACTCACTCACGTCGGCGTTTTACTGAATATTCCCGTCAACACAGACGCGAAGGGACCGTTGCAACAAACAAGAAATGTGATTCATGGCGAAGAATAACTCTCTGCTGTTGCCTGATCTGACACTTATCATTTTGTAGATGTTTTTTTTAAATTTAAGATTGTTGTTGTCTATCAAACAGTTCATAAATATGGAGAAAAAAAACAATGACAAAGGGCTCTATTTAATGACTCTATTTAATGGTTCTTTATGAACCGTCAAACAGACAAAAAATCCAACGAAGGCAGAGCCCCATCATAATTTTTAATCTTTTCACCCGATGCCCTGGTTGCGGCCAAACCACTTTCCTTGCTGGTTAGGTGCACATAATGTTGCGCTAAAGTGCCCGGAACGGTGACGTCCGACGCCAAACACCCACCAGCCCTCCAAGGGTCAATGTACAACTGTCGCTATACTTACCATCGTGTGCGGGAATCCCCGACGGCACATTTGCACACATAATTTCATATATTTATGAATCGTTAAACCAATACGAAGACCAACCGCCAATAAAAATGCATACAATCATTGATACAACCATAAATACGCACACAAAGTTACTTACACACACAAGCAAACACCCCCCCCCCCACGCACACACACACACACTCACATACACTCACACACACACTCACACACAAGCAAACCTACACACAAACACACGCACAGACAAACACAAACACACACACAACATTACTTAAGCTCGGACTCATGTAGTAGAACCATTAGATAGAGCCCTTTGTCATTTGTTTGTTTTTTACTCCATGTTTATGAACTGTTTGATTTCGTCCTGCTTTGTCCTAGTGGTGTTTTATTGCATTTTTGTTTGTTTGTCTGTCTGTCTGTCTAATTGTTTGTTTCCTTATTTTAAATTCAATCTAAAAAAAATTTCATTTTATTCATGTAAATAATTGAGCAACGGCTCGATTATTTACAATTCATCATGTTTTGTTTTGGTTTAACCATAGTAAAATAGCATCATGAAGATCGTCTCGCTTGCAAACTTTTTGGGAAAAAACATTCTTTATCATATTTATTATGATATATAACTCTTAATCATTTATATTATAAATTATAAGTATTATTAATTATATATATATAGAGAGAGAGAGAAAGAGAGAAAGGATGAGAAAAAGATAGAGAGAGAAAGTGCATATATACGTTTGTTTTTTCCAATCATTCAGCTTATCCATCGAGACTTAATTTCGTGAATGTTTTAACTTCCGCCATGCAGATGAAAAATGGAAAGTACACAACTGCCATGCGAATCTGTCTGTTGGAAATAAATGAGGTTCTCCTCAGTAGCAGCAGCAGCAGCAACCACACTAGCGACATCATCAAGTTTGTCAGCAGTCAGTTGATGTTGTAGTACAGTATATTATTATTATTATTAGTATTATTATTATTACTACTACTACTACTAACTTGAATTGCTATCAACGTACATTAATGTAATAACATTAATAGTAGCAACAATAATATTAATAGCAATGAAGATGTGATACTTAATAATGATAATAATAATAATAATAATAATAATAATAATAATAACAATAATTATACAATTATTTTTATTTAGATAGTTATAAATTTTTATGACCGGAAACCGTGTAAAAAACTTCGGCCCCCCAACAAAGTGATTAGCCATAAAAAAAAGGACACCAGTATGTGTGAATAAAAAAAAACAACAATAACAACAAGACAACAACAGAAATAATAACAATGACGTCATTAGCATCAACAACAACGACGTCAAAAGCGATAACAGAAACAACAACAATATCTTCTAGAGCATGAATATTTATAACGACAACTTTAAATAGTAACAATGACTTTAAAAAAATGACGCCATATAAATAACAGTAACATCTTATATAATAGCTACATCAGCAGCAACAACAACATTTAAAAACGACACAAACAACAACAACAATAACAACAATGCTATCATAAACAGCAACAATAATAATAACACCAAAGCAACAACAGTAACAATAAAAATAACATTAATAACAGTAACAGTAATAATAATAATAACATCAACAACAACGACAACAAAATGAACCGAACGAAAAATATTAATAAGTTAAATACGAATAGTAATAATAAAAACAAAACCAAGAGTTTTAAAAATAAACCCAAAAACAATAGCAACACCAACAAAACCAGCAGCAACAACAACAATAATAATAATAATAATAGCAATAATAATAATAATAATAACTTTGTTTGCACTAACTACTATCATCGCCTTACAGAAGAGATTCCAATTTTCAGTCCGATACTGAATCTAACGGAAATATACTACCAATCTCTATCGCCATCATCATCACCGCCGCCACCATCATCATCATTACTATCATCATCGTCATCAACAACGACATCCTCACCATCACCATCATCATCACCATCAAATCTACTATCGTCATCATCATCATCGTCATCTTCGTCCTCATCGTCATCATCGTCGTCGTCATCATCATCGTCGTCGTCATCATCATCTTCGCCGCCCAATTTAAGGTTCGCCATTTTGTCTGTACACTTAATAAATGAGAAACCGATTGACAGAAGAAAAACGAATAAGTCGAAGAATTTATATGAAAAAAATTGGGTCAACAACAACAACAACAATAATAACAACAACAACAAAAATAACAACAATAACAATAATAAAAACATTGGAATTAATAATAATATAATACTCAATTATTCTGTTGACGATGACTTCAGAAAAATAATTGATGAGCGTGTTGCCACTGATAGCAATCCATCAAACTACAAGAACATCACTAACAATAATAATAATAGCAATAACAACAACAACAATAATAATAATAATAACAACAACAACAACTTTAATAACAACAATAATAATAAATATAACAATAATAATATTAACAACAACAACAACAACATTAGTAATAATAACAATAACATCAGTAATAATAATTATAACAGTAATAATATTAACAAGCATAATAATAATAATGATAATATAAATAATAATAACAATAATACTAATAACAATAATAACAATAATAATAATGACTCGATCACTGTTCATCAGATTAACAGTGATGTTAAAAACAGCAACATCAACAGCACTAAGAACAGAAAAAATAACAAGATCAATAAAAATAGCAACAACAACAACAACAACAATAATAATAACAATAACAATTATAATAACGTGTCCTCTTCGTTGTTGATGAACAAATTGTTCTTCATAGAAGAGGATGGTGAAGTGTTGAGGACGGCATCCAGGCTGGATCGGGAGGAAATCTGCTCCCCATCATCATCCTCATTGTCATCATCCTTTTTATCCTTGTCATCATCTTCATCTTCATCATCATCATCATCATCATCAAAACCCCCATCATCATCGTCATCGTCGTCGTCGTCACAATCTTTGCCACCATCAACCTCATCATCTAAATTTCTGTTTTCATTGTCATCGTCATCTTCATCTTTTGTGCCATCATCAACATCAACCCCAACATTACCACAAACTTCTGTACCACCGCGGCCAGTAAAAACGTCATCATCGACATCGTCCCCATTATCTCCTCACACCATTCTACCATTAGTTTCACTTCATTCCAATCAAGCATCACCGCCACCACCTGTGGCAACATCATCCATATTACCTTCTTCATCGTCATCATTTTCAACGTCACCATCACAAAGTCACCATTTGACAAAATCTTCACCACAACAGCATCAACCACTGCGATATCGACTACCACCACCGACTGACGCCATACTGGATGAAGTGGCGTCACCATTGCATGCCGGTAAAGGATGCTTTCTTAAAGTCGACATCATAGTTTTGACGCTGCCGTACGAAGACCAACAACGGCAACAATCACTACATCGACAACATCATCATCAGCAACTGCAGCAGAAACTTCCAAAGAAGCCGCAACCACAACAGCCACCAACGCATCACACACGCATCAAAATGATGACTATAACACTTGAAATATTGGACTTGAATGACAACAAGCCAACCTTTGTCTTGCCTCAAACTCCATCATCATCATCATCATCATCATCATCACCATCATTGTCGTCATCGTCGTCGTTCTCGTCATCACCAACCTCTTTTTTGGTGTCATCGTCATCATCGCATTCATCATCGTTGTTATCATCGTCGTCGTCCAAATTGAAGCGCACAAATTTACATTTCTCTAAACCCCTTTCTTCATCTTCCTCTTCCTCGTCACCATCATCACCATCATCATCATCTTCTTCATCATCATTGCCGTCGTCGTCATCACCATCACCAAGTGACACCTTCAAAATATATGTGCAAGAGTCATCCGGACCTGGAAACCTTTACCGCCTTCCACATGCCTTCGACATGGATGCTACAGTTAATACTCGCATTCGGTATCGACTCGAATTAATCGACTGCACACTATCGAATAGTTATAATAAAAAAGCCGTATATTTGACCGAATACCCATCGTCCTTATCATCATCGTCGTCATCATCGTCATCATCATCATTATTGCCTGCCTCATCTTACTCACCGTCATCATCTTCATCGTCGTCATCATCTTCATCTCAGCCCACATTAAAATATAATAAATGCCTAAGCATTGCTAAGGTCGGAAATTATAACGTAGTAGATAACAGCAATAAAAACCACAACAGCAATAAAATTAATAACAATAGTAACTATAACAATTACAACAATAAAAACAATATCAATTATAGTGACAATGACAATAGTTACAACAACGGTAACGCCATCAAACCAACCGAAATTAATATATTCTCAGTTAATGCAGCCAACGATGTTCCTAGCAGTGCTTTCAATGGCAGATTGAGTAACAACAACAAATACAACACAGACGTTAACGACAACAACAACAACAACAATCACAAAAGTGAAACGAATGAAACTTCGGGATTTCCCATCTTCCAGCTTAAATGTCTTACCACAGGGGAATTATTCTTAGTCGTTGGAGCCAAATTAGATCGAGAACTTGTCCACATGTATAAGCTACGCTTGGTTGCGTCTGATGGCGCTGCTGATGATGACGACGATGTTGATGATCATGACCGTCATCTTCGTTATCATCATCATCCTCATCTGAATGTCACTGGTGATGATGCTGATGATGATGGCGGGACTGACCAACATGATCGTAAAAACATCAACATAAAATACATCAACAAAAATTATGGCGATAATAAAAATGAAGATGCTGATGATGGTGATGAAGAAGAAGAAGATGATGATGATGGTGGTGGTGGTAATAAAACTCCGTCTAAAATTTCTCACTCATCTAGCATCGTTATCGAGATTCATGTCCTAAACGCCAACGATAATGTACCGGTATTCGCGAATATTTGGTACAATTTCACTATCGAGGAACACACGCCAGTTGGTACTGTTATCGGACAGATACGGGCCACCGACGATGACGAAGATGATGACGTAGATGAAAATGGCAATAATGAATACTCCGTAAATAAGAAGCGTAACCAAATATCTTATAAAATATCTCCTATTTCATCATCATCTTCATCATCATCATCAACAACAACGTCATCGTCATCATCCTCATCACCGATATCCATCAACAATTCGACAGGTGAGTTAATCGTATCTTCAGACATCAACTACGAATCGGTGCAGTGCATCGAACTGCTGGCCGAAGCTGTCGATAACGGATCCAACCCTTTAACCGGTTTTGCTCAAGTGTCGGTATATATTCAAGACGTTAATGATAATTACCCGACTATCGAATACCACTCACTTCTAATTTTCAAAGATACCAGTCCTAAAACTGGTTATTACGAGTTAAAACCGTCGAAATACTCGAAAGAACCGATCGGTTTTTTGTCAGTTAGCGATTCGGATAGTAACGATAATGCTCGGACCGATTGTAATATATCGAGGTCGGAATTGCTCGTGAAAGGGATTTGCAGAGATGATGCGTACAACAGCCATAAAAGCGACAATAGCCCGGCGAGCATTGTCAGTGGCGAATGCGACAGGCGCCATGCAAAAAGTAATAACCTCGCAAGTAACAATACTATCCATAGTAATAATAATAATAATAACAACAATGATGAAAATAATAATAATAATAGCAACAAGATCAATAATAATAAGAATACTAATAGCGACAACATCAATAATAGTAATAATAACAATAATAACAGCTATAACAGCCATCCTGTATTTATGTTGAAACAACTGGACAGCGATCAATACGAATTAATATTTGATGAAATCTTCGACGACGATAATAACAACAACAGTAACAACAATAACACTAACAATAACAACAGTAACAACAACAGTGAAAATAATAATAATAATAACAAGGAAAACAAGGTGGGATGGAGTATAATGGAGTTAACCGTAGCGTGCCGCGACTTCGGCTCGCCACCTCTCGTCAACTACTTAAAATTGTTGTTTAAACTGAATTACAATGATGATGGTGATGACGTCATCGTAAATAACAGCAACAATAATAATTATAACAACAACAATAACAGCAAAAATACTGATGGCAACGATGTAAAAATCGGCAGCATCATCCACCACGTCCGGTCGGCGAAAGTGAAGAATTTGAATTATATCGGTGATGATAGAGCGATAGTAAGGGATAATAATAATAATAATAATAATGGTGACGACGACGCTGGTGATGATAATAACACAAATAATAATAATAGTAATAATAATAATAATAATAATAATAATAATAGACGTAGCAGTAGCAGCAACAACGACAGCCACAACGACAAAACAAATTCTTTTTTAGCGGAAGATGATGTGCGCATGAGTTATGGCATTGGCTCAGATGATAACAATGCCAAGTCCAAATCACAATTTCAGTATTTATTACTTAACAACGACCACAACAACAACAAAAGCATAACAAACAACAACAGAAATAACAAAAACAACCTCTACAACAATAACACCAGATTCAACAATTTCAAAAACAATAGCAATCATTATCTGACCACCACCAACAACAACAACAACATCGGCAACAACACCTTCCCATTAAACAACAACAACAGCAGCGGCAGCACCACGTACATGTTTCTTCCTTGGATCATAATATTGTTGTTGAGCATTTTGTTGCTGATTATGGCTATGTACATACGCAGACTTAAAGCAAATAGACTGCTTAAAAGCAAAAGTGAGAAAAATAAAAAATGTAAAAAGAACAAAAAAACGAAAAAAAATAACAACAACAACAATAACAATAAGAATAAGAATAATAATAATAATAATAATAATAATGGTTCCAGTGGTGGTAGTGACTTTAAAAACAATAAAAAATTGTTTAAATGTAAGAAAAATAAACTGAGCAAAAGCAAAAGTAACAACAACAATGACAGCAACAACGCATCTGAAGTAATAGAAACAAGCAAAATGAAACCGTTAACGTTTCTTAAATACAATTTGAACAAGTACGGTGTGGATGACGACGATGAATATGATGACAATTACATCAACAACTACAACAACAATAGCAATAACAATAACAACAACAAAACCAACAGTAACAACAAAACCAACAGCAACAACAACAACAACGCTATGAACCTAAGGAGCAGTTGTTTTAGGAGTAGGGTTGATGATGCAGATAGCAACAGCAGTAATTTAAACATCACGGCCGTTCTTAATGAAGATGTCGATGAAGATAACAGGAATGATAACAATGATGGTGATGTTGACGACGACAACGATGATGATGAACAATATTTCTTTGATGATGAAATGAACGTCAATAATTTTACTATAATTACACAGAGCCAAGCGCAGACACAACAACCGCAACAACCGCAAAATCCACAACAGCTACAACATTCACATCAACAACCACAAAAACAACAACAAAAACATCCGTTTCAACAAGCACAACAGCATCAGCAACAGCACCGCGAATATACACTGCCAGTGCAAAACGTATTTAGATATTGCCAATTCACGCCACCGTCGACGATTCAGCATCGACGACAACAGCCACAACCGCAAAGTATCCAACTACAACCACAACAACGTTTGCAGTATGAGGAATTTTATCAAGAAAACACTCAACAAAACACGCAACAATGTATGTACGATTCCATCCGAAGACAACTACAACTACAGCAGCCACAACAACAGCAAGAGTGTCGCCCGCAGCACCACCAACAGCAGCATATACAACAACATAAGCAACAACAACATAAACAACAACAAAAAGAAATTGTTTTAAATTCAGCAAAAGAGGAAAATTTAATAAACCACTGTCTGTGCGAAACACTAATCCGCACATCTCCCGATCTCATTTCCGGAAGGGTGGGTGCGTTTTATTTTCATCAAAATTTTTCATGCGCTAACTACTTTGATTGAAGTTTTTATCTTTCTTTTTTTACAAGTTTTTACATATTTCTGCGTGCAGTTTGACAACTAATCGCCAGTCTGAATTCGAATTTCTTTTTTTCAATTTTTTATTATAAATTTCAAAAGCAAATTGAAAACATCAATCAATGTTTATTCAATTCTTCATACATTAAAAACACACCACCCCCATCACATGTGGATATGATGAAACGTTCGGCGAGAATGTTCTTCTCATCGAGATGTTTTTGATTCTTTTTGCATGTTTGTTTATTGTTTTTGCACGATTGTTTATTTATAATTTCTTAGCATAGAATTTTATTTTCGCAATTTTTACGTTGGAAATTACTTTTATTTGTAAATATTCCTATTTGTTACTCCTCTTTTATAATTGTTTTTTTTATTTATATTTTGAAATTGTTTTTTTTAATTTTGAGATTGTTTATTTTTATTTTGAAATTGTTTCTTTTTATCTTTCCACTAGTCCATTCACTGTCAATTAATTGCAGGCTTTCCAGTTTAAAAAGACATCAGCCTGCCAGCTCGCACGCACACTCTTTCAATAGTTCCATGAACGCTCAGCGGACCAAACACGCCAGCCACTTCGTCCATTTGCCGCCAAGATGTTCGCGCGTTGAGAACTTTTAAATAGCTCCACTTTTATTCTTTTTCTGTATTTGAATAAGTTTATACAAGTTTTATCAGTTTACCTAGTCTGGTAATTCAATTTTCTGTCCATTTCAATTTGTTTTTTTTTTTAAAATTTTAAATATTTAGAAAATTTTTTTATCAAATTTTCAATTCAGTTAGTTTTAATTCCCACGTGCATACTCGCCAGTAAGAACGCGTTTGAAATTTCAATTTGTTTCAAATTGAATTTTTCCCGCGAAATTGGTTTTTGATGGGAGGAGGTTATGTCTGTTAGCCGGTCAATTTAAAAGCTCGTCATCTCTATTGGTTTATATTTTCACATAAACCGTTTTAAATGAAAAAAAAATTGTTATAAATACTCAAGTAAATTTTAAATCAATTCAAAAATAATTTGGCAAGGTTGTCTTTAGTTTCATTATAACAATAATTAAATAATGTTCAAAGATAATTCTTGCGTTATAGATGACAACAACAAAAAATCATCGAAAAAATGTTTTGAAAGTAAAAAAAAGTATCTACTGATGCAAGAAACAAAACGTCGAAAAGAGGTTAAGCATCCTTAAAAAATTTTCAGTTTCTCGCCCAAAAAACCTCCCTATTCTACACCGCATTTCAAGTTGAAATACATTCTAGCTACCAATACTTTTGAAATGAAAAAAATTTTCTCAAACATTTTCATTATTTAAATAAAAAGAATTTCAGAAATGAGAATGTTTTGTTGTTGAGGAGTGATTGATTCGTTGAGGAACAATGAGAAATATATCTCCACCGGACCAATGCACGTCTTTACACGCATGTTCCTGTCGTTATGTGTATCTATATGTCAGCAAGATACATTTTTTTTGTTGTTATATATATCTATATATCTGTATCTATCTCATTGGTGTACACGTTTATATTATGTATATATTATGTTTATATTATATATATATATGTGTGTGTGTGAATATTTGTTGTATGTATTGTTATGCATTTCTCAGTGGTGATGGCTTACATAGATTTTTAAATTAAAACATTTTAACATTTTAAACATGACTTATTAAATGTGTTATGACTTCATTTGACTTGAAAACTATTTTATGTATTTATTTCAGAATTATAAGGGTACTCAATGATTTTTTGTATAACATATTGTAACTTTTATGGTTATATGAATCAACTCTCACAAGCTCTAATGCTTAATACTGTAATGGAAGACGTAAGAACAAAAATAAGAAGAAAAATATTTCAATAATGACACTTCTAAAACAAAGGAAGAAAGATAGAAAACAAATGAAAGATGAAACAGGAAAAAATTTACAATTTCAAGAAGAACATTGAAACGGCAATAGCGTAGCAACCAATATAGATGACGATTTAAACTTCATGTTCGTCTGACCAGCGTAACATGTAACATGTAGAATGGATAGAATCAAATACACAACACCATGCTTGGAGTAAGTACGGTGCAGTATAGTATCTTCAGTCGACATTTTCCTTATTTAAATGTTTAATGAGCTATTTTGTATAGAGGCACACACACAAATTTGACAGTTGCAATCATGATTTTTTTTGTAAAAATAGTATTAAATGAATAATGTTTTATGTTTTCATCTTTTGTTTATGTGTGATTGTCTGCTTTTTGTGTTTGTGTGAGTTAATTTTAGGGTGTGTGTGTTTGTGTGCCTGTGATTGTGTGTATGTTTGTGTGCGTGTGCGTGTACGTCAGGTAAATTTCAGCGAACGCATTCATGTGTATGATCATTTTCATGTGAATGCAAACCACTTAGAGACTTTCGAACATTCGGGTTCCCTCCAATTAGAAACAATCCAGAGAATTCCTTTGAAGAAAATAAAATACTTTTTAAAGAAGAAAAATATTTTTTTTAATATTAGTAGTAACGAATGCAGTCGTTCAAAAACACTAACATCACAACATGGCCATCATAACATAACATAGCCGCAAGTAGCAACACACAGTTACATTAACAACAACAAAGCATCATTAACAATAGTTATAACATCAAATAAATAAATATATGGCTCATCCACTTGCAGCATGAATAAAAACAAAAGTGGCAAAATTAAAATTGTCATGTAACATGCAAAACCGTCAGATTTAAAAGAACTAAAAATGAATCGGTTCCAAAAAGTTACATAAAAATGATAAACATACGTTATAACGCATAACACATCATTATTTAAACGAAAAATTATGATAGAAATGTTCACAACGCACCAACACATCAAAGTTAAACCAACCAACAAGGCTGGTTAAAATTGAACCTAGGTATCAACAAAAATCAGCCATGCAATGAACTTTGACCCATATTTCAAGCAATAAACTTTGACCTGGATATTAATCCACCAAGGAAGCAATAATTTTTGAACCAATAAATAAATATTTACTTAGATATCAATCAACCAAGATATAATTTTATATCTAAAAACCAACAACCAACCGATTAACTTTAACCTATATACATACATCTGCTAGCAACTTAATGAATCTTGACCTAATTATTCTTAAATATCGATCAACCAATCAATCAACCTTGACCTAGATATCAAGCAACCAAGCAATGACCGTCACGAGACAAAATGAACTTTGACCTTTTTTAGGCAAATTATCATTTCCTGTTGCGGACACATTCACACACGTAGTCTAGAGTTTGACTGGTTTTGTGTGATGTGTGAGGGCTGTGTGGATTTGGTCCGCTATGATTAATTGTGTGTTTACAGAGATGATGGTGATGATGACAACGAGATTGACGATGATAACGATGAGACTGGTGATGACGACGATGAGATTGATGATGATAATGATGAGGATGATGAAATTTATGATGATGATTATGATGATGATCAGATTTATGATGACGACAAATACAATGACGTGCCATAAAGCTAATACGCTATATGTAACATCACAACATAACATTACATTTAAAAAAAATAAGGAACTTGAATTTAAATTTTAATAAAAACACTAAAATTTGTAAAACTTAATACATATATATTATTGCGCGCAGATGTGCAAAATTCAATGTCAGAACCACAAAGCATGATAGGCTCAATATTCATTCTTTCCAATTGCTGCCTTGTGCCAGCCGGTAAAAACTGAGTTTTTGATTGATTGAATTTAAGCCTATTTGTTTAAGCCTCATTTATTTTTGAGAGACACTATCTGAGTCTACAAAACGACAAAGGGGGCACTAGCAATGATCTGAATATCATCGGCAAAGCTGTGACGTTTGAAATTATATCAGTCAATGATTTTGAAGACATCTGCAGTGTATAACAGAAACAGAAGAGGGCCGAGAACCGTAAGACACAGTTTCAACGTGTGTCAAGGTAAATCTGAACAGACCAGAAAAGTATGACTCGATCCATTGAAGAACAACGAACAATACTCCAAATGAATATTGGAGCTTGCATAAAATGATGAGTGATCGACACAATCAATCTTTTGGAGTACACACACATACACACACACACACACACGCACACACACACACTAAACTATTTCAAATATTTCTTTAGAAACGAGGTAGCATCATTAACATTGGGATCAGTCGCTGGAAAAATAGCAGCAACCAAGAGATAAAATAACTAAATCTTCTAAAACTACAAAAAATCGCTAGTAGGAGTGCATATATTTTATTTAAAGAGGTGCGCTCAGATTAAGATTTACAACATTCGTAATAATTCTTTCGGAATAATTCGATTCATTGCATGCCAACACTGTTAAGTCACCATTTTTTGACTTTTATTTTTAAAATTAAAAATATTTTAAAAATACAAATTGAAACGTTTTAAAATATCTAAAAATAATTTTTTGATGGCATAATAAACAAGATAAAACAAATATAAATTTCTAATTTGAATTAAATATTCAAGGAAAAATAGTTAGAACTTCGAAAAAATAATAAAACGCTGACAAATTGATCATTTCCTGAAAGTTTATTCAATCACAACAAGCAACAAAGTTTATTTTACACAGTTTTTGATCGTTCGGTAAAAGGTTTTTGTCAATTTTTCTTAAACCAGTGAAAAACAATCTTCCAATTAATCAACACCAAATTAATTTTTTAAAATTGTTTTTTTTTACAAACAAAAATGTCTTTGAAAAAAATAATCGGGCCATTATATAAAAGGAAGACATACGACAGTGATATACATGAAACACCTCGAAAGATACAGCATAAAATACCAAATAAGATACAACACATGATACATCAAGCAAAATGCCATACAAATCCACATGATATAGCATACACAACACAAGATACACAAAATATGATACCACACAAAATACGCAATACATGATACCTCACAAAATACACAATACAAGATACACAACACATGATACCACAAAATACACAACACAAGATACCATACAAAATACCACACAGATACACAACACATGAAACCACAAAACATGCTCCAACACATTTTAAACCCTAGATAGAACGGACTAGCCAGGATCATTAGCAGTCGAATCACGTTTCTCCTTCTTTAAATACACTACGCAGGCATGGAGAGAGAGAAAGAGAAAGAAAGAAAGAGAGAGAGAGAGAGAGAAAGAAAGAAAGAGAGAGATGTGGATAAGTAGGAATGGGGGGGATAATAAAAGTAGGAGAGAACAGGAAATAAAGTGAGCGATACAAATAAATTAAACAAAAATACAAAATCGAGTTGAGAAAAAATATAAAGTAGGAAAAAAACATACTAAAAAACAAAAAAAACAAATAAAAAAGGAAAGACTGTAAATAAGCATATAAAATAATAAGACAACAGAGGAAAATGAAAAAGAACGAAAAACGAGCAAATGGTAACAAATTGAATTATGGCGAAGGAAGCTGAAAATAAATAAAAAATAAATGGAGGAATGGGGCGAAAAGATGGATGGATGGATGGATGGATCAGCATTACAGCAAATATAAAAGGCAACTGTTAAAAAATTGAAATGGCGATGTAAAGTGAGAAATAATTATAAAACAACACATAGAGAAGATAGACAGAGAAAAAAGAGAAAGATAAAGAAAAAGAGAGAGAGATTGGCGGGGAAAAATGATTACACAAAAAATAAAATAAACACAAAAAATAAAAAAAAGTCATGAATAACATTAAAGTCAACAGAAGCTTTATTGAAAAAAAGTTATTCACCTAGCCCAAATTTCACAAAACGTTTGAATTACAACCAAACTGCTAGCATAGAATGGACGAAATAATAATGGATTCAAATATTACAATGGCCTGACAGATGAATTGATTTGATAGCTGGATGGTTGAATGGATCGACGGATGGGGAGATGATTGGACGAATAAATGGATGATTAGATAATTGATCAAATAGATAGATAGATAGATGGATTGACTGACATAAAACGTGAACGAACGTGTAACTAGATGAATGAAAATCAACCAACACTAAAATAGAACAAAATTGAAAACGACAAGTATCTATATCTAAACAATAATGAGAGACTAGGATGGTAGAGAGAAAAACAAAACCAACAAAAAGTGGGAAGATGAAAAAAAAGAATGGGAAAAATGAAAAAATTTTAACTAAAAGGAATTTTTAAAACACTCGAAAAAATTCAAAACGACGCAAAACTCAAAGAAGAAACTTAAAAGAAAGAAAAAACTACGTGTACGTCAGAAATAATTCAAGAAGGAGAGAGATAAAAATTGAAATATAGAAAGGAAGAGAGAGAGAAAAAAAAGAGAGAAAAAAGAGAAAGAAAAAAAAACAAAGAAGGGGAGAGGAAACAAAGAGACAGACAGGCAAAGGCAGCCAGACATAGGGCTGATCAGTTGATGCATAAATAATGGCCATGGACGGACAAATAGTCGGAAAACGTATAAAAGAAGCAATTAATTTTTTCTGCCTTTTAGATAGCACCACAAGCTTAAATATTTGCTTAATTACACATTCTCAAAATCAGGAAAAAACAAAATAATACAACTGCGGGATAAATTATGAGATGAAAAAATGTAATTATTCCATAATAAGACAGAGTATAAATAATACAAAAACTAAAAAATTACAAGAAATTATATCTTATTAATTACTTTTTTTTAAAAAGATATATTTAAAAATACTTTGCTAGATCATTGATAAAAACTAGGTATGCAAAGTTTTTTTTTATTCTCAAAAATGAAAAAGAGAAAATTACATTTGTGTAAATAATCTGAGAACGCTGGTGCATCGAACAAACTTTCCGTAAAAATGTAATTATCGTCAACAGGTTTTTAATTATTTGAAAGAATTTTTTCAATCGAAATTTCGATTTTTAACGATAGTCTAATCAACAAGTAATGAACCTAGCGACGGACATTTTCAACTTTTTATGGATATAATATAATAATTATTAATTTAAATATATACATGCAACATACTTGCAACTTGTATACAAACATGCAACATACATGCAACATGTATACAAACATGGAACATATATACAGTGACGCATCCAGAATTTTTTGTTTAATAATATATTATTATGCGTCCCTGTATTCCTACACCTTACACGGATCGGCATAGCGTCACGAGACAAACACGCACGCAACATGTTATCAGCACATCACAAACATCAGTCATACTGCGTGTTGTTCGTATTTGTTTCGAGAAATTCCTTCCAGATAATAAAATATTTAAGCTAATCCATCTAACTTTTTCTAATAGATGATGTTTTTTCTCTCCAGATGAATTTTTTCTAAAGTTTGAAATTTTTGCTTGGATGAATTATAACTAGAATGAAATAATGTATACGAATGTCTGGGTTAGTACTTGTGTGTGTGTGTGTGTGTGTGTGTGTAGTTTCGTTTTCCTTTTAAATTTTCATTATTTTCGCCCACATTTGGAATGCGACGAAGCGAGGAAGAATAACACTTATTTATTAGTTAATGGAGCATGTCTGACAGACAAAAGTTTCTGAATAAGCTGAGCTATTACGAGATTTTGTTTGAAAAAAAATAAAATAATGTCTAAATTTGAAAGGAATTATTTTTTTAAGAAAGTTTTAATTCGAGATTTGAAATGTTTCTTTGAAGTTTTTGTAAAATCTTTTGAGAAATGTTTTGAAAGAGTATCTTAAAGGACTAACAAAGTAAATTTTCAGATAATTTTCAAAGCTGGATGCCTAAAATATGCATCTTTCATCGTGGTGCATGTACAAAAAGGATTGAAAAAATATATTCAGATCCTTTTCACTAATTAATCTTAATGGAAAAAAATACGGAAGATAGAAAACTTGAATTAAAATATATAAATAATTCATTCAGCACGTGTCGGCATTTTATGAAAATTGTTTTTTGCCCACGTATTTTACAGCATTTTTTTAGTTTTTTTTGTTGTTGCATGAAAAGATTTAAAAAAAAATGTATAAAGTTGTTTATAAATAATGGCACCGTTATTTCCTGTGATTATTCATTTTCTCGTCTACTTAAATATTTTTTCTAAGTTAGCAAATATAATGTAAAATATGTTATAGTTAATAATTTGAACAACAAGATAGTGTGAAAAAATTAATAATAATGATATATATATATATATATATATATATAATTATTACTAATTAATAATTACTGATAACCATGCACTCTGTTTTGTTGATGCTAATTTGCTAGCCTTTCTTTTCATTTTCAAAAACCAGTCTGAAAACAATTGCTTGCAGTTTTTCCTATGAATCGGCTATGAGGGCTGTGTCATCAGCATATCTTACATTGTTTATATTCACGCCTCCATTGGATATTCCAGGTAGATCTTTTATCTTTCTCATGATGATCTCACTATAGAGACTGTACAGGTCTGGAGAGAATACACGGCCTTGCCTAACACCTTTCTTTATTTCGACAAAACTTGTCATCTTGATACCAACTTTCATCGCTGCTCTTTGTTCGCAATAGAGGTTTTTGATAACTCGTGACAACAACTTCGATAACTTTGTCCAAATTTTCCAATATTTCCATAAGCTCCACGTGTTTCACGTTATCAAAAGCTTTGGAGTAATCGACGAAACATATAAACAAGTCTTCCTTCATTTCAATCGCTCGTTCACTCATCATTCGTAGGGTGAAGAAAGCGTTTCTTGTGCCACAATCCTCGACAAAACCACATTGGACATTTAAAATTTCAGATCTGATTTCGCTTCGTGCTCCCATCATCAGAATTCTCAAGAGAAGTTTTTTAAGAGGACTCATCAAGCTGACTGTTCGACGTAGTTCACATTCTGTTGAATTAGGTTTTTTAGGCAATGCAATAAATATTGACTAGGATAGATCTTCAGGAATTTTGCCGCTGTTATAAATCTCATTCAAAATTTTTGTCCTACCACAAATAGCATGTATTTATTAAGTCAACGAGCGTATTTTGGACATTATTACCCCATCAATTTGATTCATTCGTTTCTAGTCATTCATACTTAAAAGATTTCATTTTTAAGAAAATTGTTAGAAATTATTTTTAGTTTTTATCAAAATTCACAACATACCATTTTTTGAAGAAAAACGAATTTCCTTTTTAAATGATTTTCAAATTTATATAATAAAATATCCTGTGATGAATGAATTAAAATAATGCTCTTTTTAATAATGAAATGAAAAATATATTTTTCTGCAGGCTCAACACCAGCGCCAATATAGAACGAGCTTCTCGTGATTTCCACACGTCCGATCACACACATAATCACACGTACACACACACATGTAGTCACATACACGCACACACATATATACACACACTCACACACAACCATTCAGGCACATCTAAACTCAATCACACGTACACACACACACACACACACGCACACATCCATTCAGGCACATCTAAACTCAACCACACACAAACAAACCATATCACGTACATATAAACGCACATAAAAGTAAAAAACACAGACATTAAGAAACCCGTACAATACACATACAACTATGCATACATACAATTATATACAAACACACGCTAATATAAAATCACATACAAATATAAACACGCATACAAACATGAATACAAAAACGTACAAAAGCAAAGAATTTTAATAAATTAATTAATTTTAATTAATGCATCATTTTCAATGGATGAGAAGCTTTGGCCTTCTATGGCGTCTTAAAGAATTAAAAAATGTTCCCAGCTGAGAAAATTTACACAACGGGCTACACGGAAATATACACCAAACATACAAACGCATTTACATACAAATGAACAAACATACAAACACATATATAAATACGTACAAACAAACAACCATACACACAGACGTAATATCAAAAGACAGATTTAATATCAAAACTTAAGGCGAAAAATGACAAAAACACGAAATTTTTTACGAATGAAAATTTTACAATGAAAATAAATAACTAAAAACTATGACGTATGTTAACCAACAATTTGAAAACCTAAAAAGAAACAAACAAAATACAAACACCCATCCCACACACACACACACACACACACACACACACACACACACACACACACACATACACACACACATACACACACACACATACCCATACAAAAACACACCAATGAACAACATACAAAACATACACGCATACATACAAAACAAACATAGAAACATACAGTCAAGCACACAAAAACCGACAAACACAAACGTACGCACACACACACACACATACGCAAACATACAAACACAAACATACAATCCAACATACAAAAAAGATGCAATCATATGTTTTTGTAGTCATTTAAAATCCCTATAGAAAATTTTTTCTCCAACTTGAAAATCTTCAAATGTTTCGTCGATAACATGAATAGAGCATGGAGCAATCTATTTATCATTCACATTACATTAAGTTGCTTTTGATCACATTGGCCATTATATTAAGATGTTTTTTGCATTACATTAAGCTCTTTCGGTTCTAGGAATGATTGCATTTGATATAATGGCACGTTGCATACTACGTTGAGCAATAACAACAAATACTTATACAACGCCATTACTACTGCTACTTCTGAAGAACCACCTACTACTCAGTTAGGAAACTGAAATATATTTTTTCACATACATGCACATATACACATACATAAATACACAAAAACATACACACACGTACATATATACACAAACACATACATATATACACTAACACATACATATATACACAAACGCATACACACAAATACATGTATAAACAAGCACACACAAACACCAACATATAGACTGACACACAGACATACATACAAGTTTCTTTATATCCATCGAATGTGGACTTGAAGGTGTTGGAAAAGAAATGAAGTAGAACAAGAAGAGGAAGACAATGTAATGTGTGTGTGTATGTGTGTGCGTGTGTGATTGTACTACAGTGTGTACGCGTATTTATTTGTAAGTGTGTAGTTCTGCTTGTGAATGATGGACAATTCTTTTCAATTAAATCGACATTTTCATCAGTTCTCTATTCAACATTTTAATTAGTCGAACTCTTAAAACTATTTATGATGATGATTAATGATATATATATATATCTATATACATATATATATATATATGTGTGTGTGTGTGTATGTGTGTGTTCCTGTGTGTTAAGTCAATTTCTATAGTTACTGTATATTTACAAATATTTCTGTATAAGTGTTTTTCTCTTTCAAACCTATTCATCATTCTATAGTTTTTCCGTCATCCCACGTGTTATAATGACAGTGTTATAATTGTTTTTACCATCATCATCGTTGTTGTTATTATATTTTTATTTTAATCGCTAAATTTGAATTTTCGAATTTGAATAATGATTAAGTTCAGGATATAAGATTCAGCTGTCGTGTTCATTCATCATTATGCCTTCCAATTTATAGACTTAAATTGTTGTAAAAATTCGAATGAATATTGACTGTAAATAAACAAATAAATAAATAAAATTTAAATAAGTAAAGAAAGAAAGAAAAATGTATATATATATATATGTTAAACTATATATATATATATATATATATATATATATATATATATATATATATAGGATTCAGACTATCAGATATATACATGCAAAATGTTTATTTGTAAATTTATTAAGATATTATGTGAATTATCATTTCTTTAATTATTTCAATTGAATTTTTTTCATTTCACAATGGCCCACCGTATTGATACTAATTAACGTATTAATGTTATTCATAATTTAACTAGTACTTTAATTGATGCAGACCAAATAATTTTTCAAAATTTAATTTATTCAAATCGAAAGTGCAACAACAGTAAAAAAAAACTTAATGATATTTAAAAATCAATATTTTTGGGTTATTTTCGCGATTTTTCTCCTTAAACAGTTATTGACTTTGTTTCTAGAAAGAAAAGGAAATGGTAAACCCAATAAAACAGTTATAATGCTATTAATCGAAATTTATTGCTACTTAAAAAAAAATTTTCATTTGTTGCTTGGTTTCAGAGAGCAGAATTATAATAATTTTAATAAGAAGAGTTATAAAAAAAAATTATTGCTATTTTCGTGAATAAGTTTTTTTAATCATATACACTTTTTCTATTTTCTAGTTCATTTAGATAAGACCAGATCGTCTAAAAGGCACTGTTTCGTAACGAATTATTCTCTTTTATCTGAAAACAGTATCGCTTTTCCTACCCTACCATCGTCAAACATTTTTTACTATTTTTTTGTTGGTTTTGTATAGCTTTAAGTTTTTCTGAATCGCGCTGCAGATAAGTAGGCGCTACATCAACCTTATCATTAAGTTTGTGTTATCTTTTTATACTATATTCACTTAGTTTTTCTGGAGATTTTGTTTTCTAAATTCTACTTTCTATTATTTTCAACCAGTTTTTTACTTATTTTTCGTTTAGATATTTGTCTAAAGTTTGATTTTTTAGTGAAATTTTGACAAAAATGTCTTACTCTGTAATCTGAAAGTAGGAACTACTAACTTCTAATTTAATTTATGAAAAACTTTTCGTTATGTAGTATTCAAATTAAGATACAGTTTAAGACAATACTAATTAGAGTGTAACTAAATAAGCTAAATTATATATATTATATCAGCATCCTGTATAATGGCTTGTTTTTCATTTTTATGATAGTCAATTGCGTTTGTTTTGTATATTAATGTTTAAATTGTTCCATAGCATTTCATCTACTTTAAATATTTTATATATATTGGAACATTCATGTTTTGTTTTTAACTTTGTGAATTTTAGTTCATGCAGAAATTTCATTTTGTCACTTCATATTTTACATTTTACTTTAGGATGGCAGTACTTGTTGAGCTAGTTATAGCTCGTTACGGCAAATAAACGAATAAATAAAAAATAAATTTATGTATAAATATTAAAATATAATATAAAATAAACAACCCTACTCGAGCGGAATTTAAAATGGTTCTAACAGGATCTCTTTACATATGTCTATACGGCTAGATCATTTATTTACCTACCTATTTATTTAATTATTCAGTCTTTTTATTCATTCTTATTTTTTATTCATTTCATTTATTTATCCACTAATACTGATTTTAAATGTTAGAGATATTTAGCGGACAAATTTCTACACTTTTCTACTGCTGTTATTGGTAATAAAATTAAGATACAATACGTTGATATTGGTATATATAATTATATATGCATGAACAATTATACACAAATACATGCTTGTGAATACCTATACAAACATCGTAAATGTATAGTATATACACAGACACAGTCAGACACACACACAAACACGCACACAGAAAAACACTTGAACGTTTTTAAATATATCGGTCACCATCAACGTGGTATATGTTATCGTTGGACATCAAATAGAAAACGCGTTTAAATCAGGGGCAGGCAAACTACAGCCCGCGATGCCATTTTATGCGGTTTGCGAGGTTTTTGTTCGCATTTTATGAAAAAAAAGTAAAATGACATTACGACCGAAAAAATGGTCGTCCGCCACAAATGAACATCTTAAAAAAATTCCCCCATTCTCCCCTATTCAAATGTATGTGGGGAAAGTAATTGTCAATTTTTCCTATGAAGGGAAAATAATTGTTAAGGCGGCCATCACAGCAAAAAGTTTGCCCATTCTTGATTTAAATAGTTGATCAATTATTGACTAATTAAATTTTATTTAATAATTTTCCAGATTCAACATTTAACCGACCTACCATTATATAGTATAAAGTTAAATGCGTTCTATTCTTCTTTACTTAGTAGTCACGCAAATACATTTATATTGAAATACTCAATACCATGAGTATTTTACGTATCTGTATTCATTAATCCATTAATTAATAACTAAAATAATATTCTTATATAATAATAACATAATTTTTTTCATCATAATTTATAACAACCTTTTAATTTTTATTTTAAAACAATTTTCTCGAGACTGTAACTGTCACTTTACTTCATTTATAAATGTATATCTCCTCCATTACTGATAAAAACAGTTAGGAGGGAGAGAGAGAAAAGACTTAATGAATAAATTATGTTAATGTCTTGTATTTTATCCATTTCAAACCGTTGTCTCATTGTAATGACTGTGTTGAAGATATAAACAAAATATTTCAGTGGGGTAAAAACGATAACGAACACAATCAAAACAAAAAATGTTGACAGTGATTATATATTCAAGATACATTTCGAGTTGAATTAATAATTTCCTAGAGAAGGACACTAAATAAATAACAGATACTTATGGTTGCGATAAAAAAAAAAATTTTTTTGGTTATCCTGCTAGCTTTTGCGAGTTTTTTCTGTTTCGGCTTGTTGCAGCAAGCTTGAGATATTAGGCATGAATGTTATTTGTTCGTTGATGGTTCCCAGTCTGATGAATCGGTTGGGGTCGTGCGTTCTGTCAATCAAAACTGCTTCCTGAGTGCGTGTGTGTTTATGTGTCCACATTCAAGCAAAGCAATAAATTTGACTAAATCAATATCGATCATTCGGTCAACACACGCGCGCACGCACACACACAAGCAGACAAGAACTCAAAGTAATCGGAATTAGTTCGATATCAAGCATTCAACCTGTAAATATGGAGCAGGGAGCTCTTTGTCCCCATCTAACAAGATGTTTCCCAACGCTATCTCCATCTTGCCTGACTTGCGAATTCGCAACTTTCCTATGTAGCCCTCGCTGAAATCTTTTAAAAATGTACCTCCCTGTATCATTTTTAATCCAAATTATAATAATATTATTATCATAATAATAATAATATAATTATCATATTAGGTTATTATTATTATAATTATACTTGCATTCAAATTATTAATAATAAGAACATTAATGGACTGTGCAAGCATGTTATAAATGACAAACAGCATGACACGGTATTGCTGATTTGAAGGTCAGTCAAACAAGCAGAAGTCAGAGTTCAAAGGTTAAAAGAATTCAGTTCACTAAAAAATGAACTGCCCAAAAGCATGAAAAAATGTTTAACGGGGTAACCTTTTCACAAAAAAATAAACTAAAATAATTAACAAGAAAGCAATTTTTATAGCGAAGATCCGATGGAAAGAGAGCTGCTTACTTATGGTTCCGAAATATTATTACTCATCACTGAATGAGGTTTTGTGCCTCAAAAGCTGTACAATACATACACACAACAACTCATGTAAATGCAATCGCTATTACATCATCAGATGCACAGCTTGTATGAAAGTTTTCGAAATCTGTGCACAGAGTTAACATGTTATACAAAAAATGTGAAATATGATTGTCATACTTTCTGAGCTACACGCCAACCAGACAACCAACCAAACAACCAACAATTTCAACAACCAACCAGCCAACTAACTATTCTAACAAACAACCAACCAACCAACTATTTTAATAAACAACCAACCAACCAACTATTCTAACAAACAACCAACCATTCTAACAACCAACCAACTAACAAACCAACCAACCTGGGAATTATTCTCAGAAGAAGGTGCATTCGTTTTATCCCCACCATCTCCAGTTTTGGAAGTTGACGGCCGACGTGATGATGACGATGATGATGTGGAGGGTGGTGATAATGATGATGAAGATGGCGGGAAGCCAGGGAGGAAATGAGGCATTTGAACGAGATAGAGTTGACTTAGGTCTAAAACTAGTTAAAAATAAAATTATTATTATTACTAAATGAATAAATATAAAAAGAAAAAAATCATGATACTAACTATCTTCAATATTAACAGTTGTACTAGGATTTGCTGACGAGTTGCTGCTTTTGTTGAAATTCTGTTCGAGATTGTTGGCAACATTCGTCGGTTGTTGTTGGTTATGGTTGGCAACATTTGTTTGTTGTTGGTCGTTCTTATCAACTTCCATAACATTTAATGGACATTTTTGATCCGTTACCTCTTCCCTTTTCCCTGCAGTAATGTATATGTGAGATTAATTAAGAGAGGTTAATTAAACGAGTGACACAAGAGATGGAATCAAGTAAAAAAAACTCCTTCTTAACATACATGCAAATAAATAAATAAATATATTGCTTTTTAATTAAGTTAATTCAATCATAGAATTCACTGAATAAGATAGATTATTAAACATACTCCCGAACAACAAATTACATACTGGACTATTTGTAAAATATGAACACATGACGAAAAGTTATGTAATGATTAAGGCGCCTGGCACTGAAGTTGCAGTGACCAGGTTCGAATGCATAGAGATCCTTACGACGCATATAATACCTCTGAGATACACCAAAAAGAGAGAGTTGTGACATAAATTATGAGACAGACAAACTTTTAACATCGTTGAGTGAAACGAGTTCGACTTTGAAATCTTTCTTAGCCAGGCCAGCAAATGGCAGTGTGATTGGATATTGTTTGCCAGGCTTCTCCAATCCACCCTCATCTTCATCGTCGTCATCAATGAACTGGAAAGATTTTTATTCCTCTATTTCATTACTATGTATTTCAATTTTATCTCGTAACTATATTTTTCTTTTTTTTCTATAATTTAATAATATAATATTTATGGGTGATTGAAAATAAAATTTGAATTGATGATAATTAAAAAATAACAATTCAATAAGATCTAACTTCATAACAAAAAGATAATTGTTCTTTACAAGTTATGATAATATGCATGTGGATAAATGTTATAAAGCTCCTTAAATTTCAACTAACTAACTGTTTAATAATAATAATATAATATATTATAATTAAAAAAAGTTTAAAAGAAGCTATATACATCAAATTTATTGCTAATATAATCAAACCATTACCATATCCCCAAAACAATAGTGTTAAGTAAGGATAGGTTTCTAGATTTAAATTCTAACTCATAAAGAACTCCTAATGGGAGGAGCTTTGTGGCGTATTACTAACCAATAACACGCAAGGAATATAATGATTGACGCCTATATGCTAATTTTTCAATATTAATATTAAGCAGGTAGTTTGTTTAAAGACCTATTTTAAATTTTGAGAAACTTGTGACGATGGCATTGAACTGCAAAAGAATCACCAAAATGAGTGAAAATCTACCCACATCATCTTTCAGCAGTTCAGCCAACAGTGCCTTATCATCGTCATCATCATCGTCGTCATCCTTTTCGCCATCCTTTCTCTCTCTCTTCACATTATTACAAAGTTTTGTCCTGTTCTGCTGCTGTGCATGTGATGATGATGATGATCTGTTTCCAGAGCTGAGGTGCAACGTGGATACTGTTGAGTAACAAGGTGTTGATGGTGGTGAATGTGATGCTTGCAATGATGATGATAATAATGTGATGACAACAATATTAACCATACCTTCGTCCTATCAATGAAACCAACAACAGCCAAATAATTTTACAAATCGCGTAACTAAAAATGATGATCAACCAACAATTCAATTCAACCAGTTAATGGCATGGCTAAATAAATTACCAACAAACCAACCATCTCATCAATGAACCATCCTACCAAATCATCAAATCAACAAACCAAACAACTAATCAATCAACCATCCTACCAACCAACCATCCAATCAACCAACAAATCAACCAGCCATCCAACCAGATCTTGCAGCTTTGATTCCACTTTTTTCCATGGGCCCTTCATCAAAAATAGACGTCAACTGAATGAGGTCATGACCCCTGCTCCGCCCCCTTCCACGACCGCGAGGATTGGGTGGGGTCTTGTGGTGATGATGATGCTTGGCAGACGTTGATGATGATGATGCTGTCATCGTTGTTGTTGATGATGATGATGTCATTGTTGACGATGATGATGTGCTGACATTTTGATCACTGGATGAAAATTCAAACATTATTTATGAATTGAAAATTTCCCCTATAGCTCAATCTCTTGAAATTTGTCTCAAATATCATTCATTGTTTAGAAAGGACAAAGTATTAATAAATGTATGTTCATTTGGATGAATGAATAAATTTATATAGAGCTAAACTCATAAAAGTTATGTTGCTAATGATGTTCACATAAAAAAATAAAAAGTAAATTAAAAATAAAAAAAATTAACCTTTTATAAATTACACATTATGTATTTACTAAAACAAATCAAAAACTACGTTTGTCTAACTTAGCTTTAGCCTTTAGCTGAGGAATGTTGGGGACGAATTTTCGCTTTGGCATGCCACCCCTGGTCACATCCTTATTTGTCGATCCAAAACCCAAGGTTAGGTCTCGCGTTGGTTTTATTGTGGCTAACCTACGTTATGTCAATATTGGATAAATTAGGTTTGTTTATAACTCATTGAATTTGTTAACATTTTAATGGCAATTTAATAGAAATTAAAGTATATTTGATGAATGAAAACAATGTATGAATAATTAATAACAAATTATGTAAATTTTCTATTAGGAAACTTTAAATTTTGTATTACAGTGTTATCTAAATGTGTTTAACGACAAAAAAACATACACTTATCATAAGAACAAGCTTACAACAGAAACAACAAGAGGGTCAAACATACATAAAAACAAATATACAAACATACATCATACAAACAAACAAACATACAAACAAACAAAAAAAATCACAAAAACATATGTATTTGTATATGTCAAAATCAAGTAAGGATTATATAATTGAAAATATCTAAGACCTTATAGCAGTTTGTGGTTTGCTACCATTGGTTGAGTTACTGGAGCTGGATGCCATGGCCAATCACAATGACAATCTGCATATTAAGTTTATTTGCAATTAAATTAAATTATTTAATTAACTAATTAACCTTTAACTAAATTTTGTCATAATTAATGCATTAAATATTAAACTTAGTTTTGCCGTGCAAAGTTTAAATATACTACAAAGTTCTAATTTATAATAAAATGATTTTTGTGAAATTCTGATGAAAAATTTGACATAACTTATCTATAAAATTAATATATTACACATTATTGAAACATATTATACATAAAAATCAATAGAAATCTTTATTTTATTCTACACCATATTTAATTATTTATTTAAATCTAAAAGGAGCTTGCTCATGGCCTTAAGTGTAAGGCTTACATAAACATTTAATGATTTAGTTTTATTTATATATAAATATTAAAACAATATATATATATATATATATATATATATATATAATTAAAATACTATTTTATAATAGGTATATATATTTTTAGCATGAATATTAATGAATGATTCACAATATATTAATAAAATAATGATGAAATACAATGACACATGCACACACAAACACAACCACAAACACACACATACACAAATATTATTAATACGATTTATAAATATGATTATCATATAATATAATATAATATATATATTATATATTTTATAATATTGCACTACACTACTAATCAATTTAATTAACTTAAATAACATTCTTACTTCATTTAATAATTATTTTATCATGAATAAAAAAGAAATAAAAATAATCTGTCTTTTATTTTCAATTGGTGACACAAAAATTTGAAAACTGAAAAAAATTCAAACCAGGTAGAAGAGAGAATTGAACCCAAGACCTGAGCAGCACAAGGTAGAGCAAGATGATTAAAATCAGTAAGTTCTTTGAAAAGCCAAATTATTCTGATGGTGCTAGTTTACAATGTATCTTTCCACACAGACAAAATAAGAAAAAAATTTAATTCAATTTATTAATTTAATTTTAAAATCTAAAAAAACTTATCAAGAAAAGCAAAAGTATTTTCGTAATTTTAATTTTTCTTATAAATATTTTATAACATGAAAAATGCCCTTAAAATGGCTAAAAATTGCTTCTAAGACAAAAATTAATAAAGATATTTAGCTTATAAAGCAAATAAACAAACTGAACGATAATAGATAAATCAATGAGGCCTTGTGTAACACCAAAGAACATTAAGTTTCTTGTTTTGTAAAATTTATTTAATTTTTTAGTGCTTCACTAAGCAATAACAAAAAATAACCAAGCATCATATAAAGAAAAACTATTCAAAAAGAAGGCTCTTATTTGATTATCGCTAAAGTTTTTAGATCACCTTTATTAGTTTGCCATTCACACATCAAGAATACACTAAAGAATGCATACCCGACTCTTGGAGAGGAGGTAGGAGGTCATATGGCATGGCCCTCCGAATGAGGTCTATGAAAAAATACTTTTAAAGTAATGGTTTAATGTACTATGAACCCCGTTATCTGATCTGGACCTCAAAAAGGCTCCTACAATAGATAAGACCATTTGGACATCCCCTATCATGAATACAAATGATATCAAATGAACATGAAAATAGTATACATTGCATATACTCAAAATCTATTAGAAAACATGATATATCTTTTAAATACTGAAAATGTAAATTTAAAAAAAACAAACTCACTAAAAATCTTCAAAAATGATTTCAATGTGGGATGGGATGGGAATGCCAGAAGAACTCATGCACAGACGTCTGCATTCCGTTATTTATCCCAATCGTCCTAACGATGGGATTTGTGGGTGTGGAAGCCCCGGAGTAATGGAAAAGTAGATGCTTATCTATTTATTTTTTAGTGAATCATCATTGGAGGTGACAGGGCAGTCCATCCTAATTCTAATTCGACCCTGCGACACAACCACCGAGAACTCGCGATATTGAGGTATTTTTTTATTTTATTTTATTACAAATGAAACCTTGATATATAATAGAGAGATTAAAAGAGAAAAATAAAGATGTATATGGAGTGAGGGGGGGGGAAGAGAGTCGGTTGGCAAGTTTGCTCGGTCGGTAGGGTGGAAGTGTCATGTCTTGCGCTATTACGTGATGACTTGATTCGAATACTGTCCATCCGAATCTCAAAAATCTCAAATATATTCCACGAGCATATGATGTGGTGTCCGGTTTTTAGCGTAGGCTATTCGGGAAATAGGCGCCCTATGTGATCTTTGCTAGGAACTTCGATTGTCTTGGAAAATCGTTTAGTTGCCGAATTTATAAATCATAAAAATATTTAAATCGCTGATGGTTGCATGCAATATTGTACGTTGATGAATTTCTAATTAAAAACATTTTAAAAAAATTAAATTTAAAAAGTCGATTTCGGTTTTAAATTCATTTTATTAGGAAAAGTTTATAAGTTAATTAGTTAGTCACACAGAAAAATGCGGTCAATAAACATGAACACCACCCGAATGTATGTATGTTGTATATATGTATGTATGTATGTATGTATGTATGTATGTATGTATGTATGTATGTATGTATGTATGTATGTATGTATGTATGTATGTATGTATGTATGTATGTATGTATGTATGTATGTATGTATGTATGTATGTATGTATGTATGTGTGTGTGTATGTATGTATTATTATTATTATTATTATATGATCATTTATATAGCGCCTATTAAAAACATTCTCATAGGCGCTTTACAACTATGGCAATTTTCTACAAGGAAAAAAGATATGTCTTCAATTGACTCTTGAACTGGGGAAGTGTCAGACCAGACCGGCGCAAAAAATATGGAAGTTCATTCCAATGCCTTGGTCCATAAACTGCAAAACTACGTGATGCAATCTTTAATTTAGTAACCGGGACCACTAACAAGTTTCCCCGATCTGATCGTAGGCCAGTTTTTAAAGAAATCGATGATCTGTCAATCAACATTTCGGACAGATATTGCGGAGCCAATCCGTTTAAGCATCTATAAACCAAAACACAGACTTTAAAAACAATTCTTTTGTTTGTATGTACATGTATGTATGTATGTATGTATGTATGCATGTATGTTTGTACATATGTATGTAGGTATATTTCAATCTCCAAGCATAGGAATTATAGTTTATAATACATGCAGTTTCATTAAATATACTTAAGCAAACAGGACAGAATTTATTTGATTTATTAATATTTATATTTTATTTTTTATACATTTAAAAAAAATATTATATTATCAAAGTTATTCTAATCCAAATCCTTCGGCGTTTTCAATGGCAACCAGCAATTTCTGCTTCAAAACTTTTTTTGATTTATACGCTGGCAGGACGAGTTGGTTGAAACACGTGTGTGAAACTGGTAGCCTGTATGATTAATTGGTTGGTTGGTTGGTTGATTGGTTGTTTGGTTGGCTGTTTGATTGGTTAGATGGCTGGTTGTTTGGTTGGTTGTTTGGTTGGTTGTTTGATTGGTTGTTTGTTTGGTTGGTTGAATGGTTGGTTTAATGGTTTGAAAGGTTGGTTGACCGGCAAGTCGATTGATTGGCTGGTTACAATTTATTTTAAAATATAAGCCCCCTCTGTCAATCGTTCAAACGTAGAAATCTTATTTTAGTAATTTCAAATGTTCACAATGAACCAGCAAGTTATATGAATCATCCAAATAATATTCAGTTATTATGTAACGATAAAACTTTCAATTTGAATATTTTACATTCAAACAATTATTCTGTCAATCAAAACTTAGTTCCACCAGCCAATCAGTGAACAGCAAAATACCTACATGTTGACATTTTCCACTCTAGTAATTTTGAAATGCATCTCCTGCATTCCGCCAACCGGAACTCGATCACTTCCGGTTGCAAATAATAACAATTGTTTCTGCACATCTCCACTCAATGACGTCACAACTTCCCAAAAATATCTTTAATTGTGTTGGTTTTTTTGTAATAAAATGGAGATTTCAAAGCCAGCTAAAACGGTTAAATATTTTTTTTACAGAATAACGTGTAAATATTTAGGATTCTTAATATCCTTGTGACTGCTAAAAAACAAAATATTTTAACAACAACAACACGTAACACAACTTCATCACAACAACACTACGTGACACACAGCGTCATCACAACAACAACACGTGACACCCAGCGCCATCACAACTACATCCGGTGACACACAACAACAACAGACTTTACGGTTTCAGACTCCGAATTGTAGCCATCGTACACAGTGACCTTCATGAGATCGTTCATGTCTAGGGCGGGACTTCCACACACCAGCAACTCTATCTCCTCCGGTCTCAACAACTGATGGCGGTTGTTGTGGAATTAAAAGTCGTTGGTGAATTCTAAATTGATAAGAAACTGGTTAATCGGGCTATATCGGGAATGGTCGTTTTTAGTCCGTAAAAATGAATTAAACGCTTGGTCCCATTAGCCGAAGTTGACAGTCTTAATTATACGTCATGCTATTTGATAATAAAATACGCAATGGCCGTTACTGCTAAGGATTGCTAAGTAGAGATAATTAGATTGGTTTCAACGTAATGAAAATACATCGCAGCATCCTAAACGATGTACGTACGATTGTAAATAATATAAACGTTTAAGATAGTTTTAGATTTATTGCGCGAACAGCTTATTAGACGATAACGGTTTTTTTTGCTTGAATTCATGAATCCATACCCCTTAAATCAGATCATGCATACATACATGCACACATACATACATACATGCATGTACACATGCATTCATACACACAAACATGTATACATAATTTTTTCCAAAAGAAAACTTACGATAAGAGCATTAGAGGCACAGACACTGTGGAATCCGTGGTAGAATGCTTGGAACTGTCGATATATGGACTGGTTTAGCAGGTAGTCGATGTACAATTGGACGTATTCTTTGATTGTGTGTTTTTGCGTGCGTGTGTGCGTGTGCATGTTTGTGTGTGTGTTTCTGTTTAGATGTATGTGTAAGTGCAAGTTTGGGTAAATTCATTCACAATTCAGTACACCACTTGTATGTGCGTTTTTTTATCTTAAATTAATTCAAAACTAACAATGATTTAAAGTATATGTCCTCTTCAGCACAAATTTACCTTAGTAACAAATGGTTTTTAAATAGTTTTATATTGTGAGAAACGCAACAGACAGAATTAAAAGAAAGAACAATAAGATTCTAATTTTTCATAGAGCTAACAACAGGTTTTCATTGCACACACCTCAACTTGCACACACTGACATTCACAAACGTTGATACAAACTCATCCTCCACACACGCACGCACACACACAATTACACACCACACATACACACACACACCACACACACACATACTAATACACACACACCACACACATAAACACACACACACATGCATACATCACACGTTTACAAATAAACACAATACAAAACACTGATTGCCATAACAACAGTCATTAAACAAACAAATATGTCATTAAACATCGTGTTTTTTCGATTAATGATCGCTACTGTGAGCTTTGTTAAAAAGGTTGAAAAAAGAAGAAAGAACAGGGCGGCATAGAAAATGTCAGATGGGTAGAGTGGTAGATGCTCTAGTGCAACAAAAAACTAAAATACAAATAAATCCCGAATAGAATAACGAGTTGTTGCTGAACCACCACGGGCTCAACGGCTTACGTTGGTTGGATGAAAAAAAAAATAAGATAATCACAAAAATAACAGCATCAGATCCCCACACCACAGCACCACACTATCGTAAGGAACGCCACCACAACTACTACCAACCATCTCTGTTCTCTGCAGTGACAGCGATGTCCGCACCACCAGGTTTCAAATCATACGTGGTCGTCGTGCCGAAAACGTTGTGGGAGATCTTGGTAATTTATTGGAAAATTGTTTTGCTACTTGAATTAATTTAGTAATTAAATTCTTAATTAATTTGCATACTTTGGTTACATCAGTGCAACATTAATTGAAAATAATCTCATTTTTCCTCAATTAAAAATTTTAAAAAATTTTGCACATCATTTCGTGCATTAACTTCTCAACATGAAAAAAACAATGCAAGAAGCTTTGAATGGAGGTGAGCATCAAGCTAACAAAAGAACTTTAGAACTAACTATGAATAGGAATAAATATAGGAAAGAAAAGCTCTACAACATTTTTCTTCAGCCACGTCAGACAAAACAAATAGGACAAACAACAACAACAGAGAACATCACGATAAATAAACAACAGCATCTGGACCGCTTGGTCTAATTTACGCTAGAGTTCAACGACCATTTATAACGAAGAAATTAAAAACTTGCACTAACAACCTAATGTAGGTTAAAAAAAGATAGATTGATGACCGATAGATAGATGGATGGATAGATTGATTGATTGATCGATCGATCGATCGATTGATTGATTAATTGATTGATTGATAGTTGTACAAATGAATATAACAAATGGAGCATATGGTATGCATGCAATGTGAAAAAAATTAACATTACTAAAGAGTAAACTTGTATTCATTAGTTAACATATCTTTATTAATGTTTGTACCATCATAATCGCATACACTTATGTACATCACAACTGTGCTCTAATCGTCGTTATCAGTTAATCATCATTCATTGTAACTATTTATTTGTTCTTGTTATCATTTCCGCTATCAAGTTCTCATTAACGAAATCATTCCACCATAAATTAAACATCATTAAAATTGTTATTTTCAGCATCTCGTACTTGTATTCATATCATCGTCGCCATCATCGTCGTCGTCATATTTTTGCAGTTGTCATCGTCATCATCATCTTATTACTGAATTTATCATCATCGTCATCGTCAACATCGTCATCATTGTCGTCATCATCATATTACTGAATCTATCATCATCATCATAATCTTAAATCTATCATCATCATCATAATCTTAAATCTATCATCATCATCATCGCCATCACCATCATCATTCTCACCTGAAAGGTGGCGCCCATATCTTCTTCAACATTGCCGCCGTAATTTAATAACTCTTGCAGACCGTTGGTCAGATCCTACATTTGTTACAAACTCAGTAATAATTATTTCCTTTATTAATAAGTTTATAAATAATTTTCTGTTTATTACCTTTGGACTTAACTAACTACAAACACAAACATGAATATAAACACACACACACACACACACACACACACACACACACAACTACAAACACAAACATGAATATAAACACGCACACACACAACTACAAACACAAACATGAATCTAAGCATACACACACACAACACACACACGGACGCACACAAATTTGCATAGACGCAAACACACTCACACACAGAAACAAACAAACAAACAAACACACATGTACCGGATAGACTAATTTGAGATCGGACAGCGTGGCTTTGGTAACTCCAACGACAGCTTTCTGTACGTTTGGCGGTACTACGGCTGGGCTTAAAAGTTTTTTGTACACAATTGGAGGGAAACGAATATCGAGTTGTACGCTGTTGTACACTGCTAAGCCCATTAGCTGAAGTTTGTGTGTGTGTGTGTGGTGTGTGTGTGTGTTTTTGTGTGTGTGGTGTGTGTTTGTGTGAGTGTCTGTGTGTGTATATGCGCGCGTGTGTGTGGGGTGTGTATGTGTGTATTTGGTGAGGAGTGTGTACATTATAAAAAGACGAAGCCGATGAAAATGGCGACTAACAGCTCCAACCAGGTTGAATTCCTGTAAATTATCGCAAGGCGCACAACTGAACCAATACACGCGAGCAACTGGATCGTACGTGAACATGCCTTGGGGGTGGAATCAATAATGATGATGATGTCGAGATGATGAGGTTGAGATGTTGATGTTGAGATGTTGATGTTGAGATGTTGATGTTGAGATGTTGATGTTGAGATGTTGATGTTGAGATGTTGATGTTGAGATGTTGATGTTGAGATGATGATGAGAATTAGTAGAGAGATAAAACTATATCAGTTTCGTTTGATTGTACTACTGTTGGCGTCAACAATAACGACGAAAGCTAGAGGCATGACTATGACGATTGAATGGCAGTGATAATAGTTATCTCAATGAAACTAATGATAGGAAATTTGATTGGACGAATTATTAATACGATATATAAGTTATAAATATGATTATCATTATATTATAATATAATATATATTAAAAATTAGAGTGCTAAAAATTAAAATGCAAACATCCAGTCCAAACAATTGTTAAAAATTGCAACATACCAAAGTCAGCTTGAAATATTTGTCTGGTGAGTAGCAGGAACCATTCCTTGGTCAATCCTCCCATATCCAAACCTGGCTCACCTGCAAATGTCACCTTCAACTTTTTCTTCAACTCCATCTGCTTTCGGGCTATCTATAAGGGTATCCATCGAAGAAGATTTTACTTTTTCTATTTTTTTTAATATGTAGCAACCAACTTATTTAATTTTTAAACCATTATCTATATGTATTTAAGCTAAAATTCTTCTAACAATGTTCATCAATTTCGGTTCTTAATAGACAATTAATCAACCTGACAAACACTGGATAAATATAATAATAATCTACCCAAACAATAAATAAATTTATTATTAACCAACTAAATAAAATATAATTCGTTCATTAATTCTTATCGATCTTTTATTAATTCTTTTATTCACTCATTTTTTTCATACGATCAAAACTTCCAAATTTGTACAGTAAAAGCAATTGACAAAAACTTCATTGAGAGAGTCAGAGACGAGGTGTGACCGCCTGATTGTCAGGTTAAGGAACAGCATACCGATCTCTGGCACTTGGTGCTGTTGGACCTTTGCTACCAGACTTTTCTACAAAAATACAGTACAAAAATATCTATTTACAACATATCTCAAATATCTTCGGGAGATATCATCAACAAACACATAGCTCATGCAAGTACGCCTAATTCAACGCTTCACACACATTGCATGAAGTAGACGGGACCTCCTTTCAATCGATTCTACTCACTGCAGCAGTAGTTCCAGGCATCTTAACCATTACACCATCACAACGCTCATTATTATTAACACTAACTCTGGCCATGACGACCATCTGCTGTTCGGAGTCCTTTTGCAAGATGGTCCTCTTGGCCGCCAGACTCAAAATGAATGGGTACTGGCAGAAGCTGAAACTGTGGGTGAGGATTTGGGAAGAATGGAAATTTGAGATTGTTTTGAAGCTCTAGAAGTTTATAATCAATGTTTAATGCAAAGCGAATATAAGTGTATATTTACAACGTGCTTATGTATGTGAGTCATGCCAATCATAACTCTGTCAATTCATATGAACAAACCATACAAAACTTAACCAACCAGATATTATTTTGTTAACCAATCGAAAAACTGCAATTTGAAAAAACAACTTTAAACTAACAACCAATCAAATCCGAATATATGACTTACCGAGCCGAAGAAATGTCATCACAAAACTTAATTAACCAACCAAAGAAAGCATTGACATAGCATAAAATTGAACGAACCAATTAGGGCCCGTAGAACATTGCCAGTTGTAATACTCAACCAACAGATCGAGATGGTCAAGGGAAGGGTTATAAAATTCTTGATAATTCATCAACTGCGGTGTCGCCAAGTTGGAGGCTGCATCTGGCGAGAAAAAAAATTGATTTAATTTCGTCAAGTATTAATCAAATTATCAATTATGTTTATCAAAAAATTTTAATAATTGTAATAACTGAAGCGAAAAATGCTCAACACTTTATTCTACTTCTCATGGAAAAACATCAACTAACTGAGAAGAGCGAGTATCTTGGTGGCAGAGGGTATCCACCACAAACATTTGGACTTTGGAGGGAGGTCGTCATCTTTCGAGTTACTCAACGACAACCGGGCCGATATAAACCGCTGGATACGTTTGACCATCTCTCTGAACTTTTCCTGTGCGATGCTGTGGTGAAATCATTCGCTATGCAGATGTCGATTAAAAATTCAGTTTTGATTTGTGCTGTAATATAAAAGGACGTCATGCTAAAAAGACGAACGTGACAAAACAAGTCGAAATATCAAACCACCACCGTGTGGCTCTATGTAGCTCTGCCTGCGTGCTCTCTATAAATATTTATCACATCGATTCGTCTGCTACTGCATGGCACAAACAATGATTTTAAGCGCTCCATGTTGGCGGGAGTTTTCATTGAAACGAAACAGAGCACGCAGTCTCTATGCGAGCGTTTGCAATCAACTTGTCGTTGGACATGTGTCGTTGGCGTGCGTGCATTTTGTTCATTCCATTAATTACAAATATTGAAACAAATAAACCAAATGGTAAAATTCACATTTAATGTGTAAACTACATTCACCATGATTATGGTAAAAATTGAAATTTGGGACCAACTTTTTGAAAGTGTGTACCAGGTAATGGTGCTGTACATCTTTTAGGACTGATATTTGTCTGAGGAGGTGAGCAAATATTGTGTACGTGTTTCTGTGGTTGAACTGAGGGTTCTGTTGAAAAAAAAAACAGATCCAGACTGAATAGAACTCATTAATCGATCATTCAATCATTTGTACCGATGTAAAAATGAATATCCATAAAATGGTCCTCTTACTAGCAAGAGGATTATATAGGCCTTTATTTCATCCTTACTTTGCAATCTAAAAAAGGGTGATTTATATTTTTAAAATCATTAATTGAATAATTTATATATAATTGTAATTGATATTTCACAAAAAGTGATAAAGTGATTCAAGTTAAACAACTAATATTCCTCACAATCACCTTCTGTCACGAAGTAGATTGTTCAAAATTGCTCTCAAAGTTACTTTTTGAACTTCAATAGGCTGCCAATTGAAATAAAAAATATATATATATAATAACACCACAGAGGAGCTCTAAATGTTTTTAAATAATTTGTATAATTATTTTTGAAAAAATAGCGTAATAGCATTACAAGTGTGACTAGAAGGTCATATACTGAATAAACTTTGCTGAAGTTTATCTCCAATCTGCGCTTCGTGTCGCCCTCATACTCGTCATCAGTTTTCTGCCACTTTGAAACGATGTGCGGAAATGTAATCAGTGTGTAATCAATTTTATTCTATGATTATTTTGAATTGGGCATGTTTTTAGGCGGTGAGATGGTGTATATTGGTAAAGATGCCTGGTTCTACTATGGCAGTGACTGGGATCGAATACGAAGAGATCCCACCTGACGCATGTGTGTGTGTTGTGTGCGTGTGTATGTGTGTATGTTGTGTGTGTATGTGCGTTTTGTGTGCGTGTGAGCGCGCGCATATTGAAAATATTTCTGAGAATTAGTTGTGAAAAAATGAATTATATTTATTTAGTAGTAGTGTGTTTCTTGAATCAAATAAATGCAAGGATCGTTGTAATTAAATTTTCAGCTAATCTGGACATAATTTAGGCATCGATATTGTTTCTTTATTGTTATGTAATATTTTTTCTAATGTGAAATTTTTTATGTGCTGCTTTTTTGACGAGATCAGTAGAAGTGATGTTTACTAGTGCCACTTCGTTGAAAATTATGTAGTAATTTGTAGTAACAACAGCAGTATTAGTAGTAAAATGCCAAAATCAACGAAAGCGATGGTAGAATTAGTTGTAATATTAGTGCATTAGAAGGATAAGAGTTAATGTAACGTTGATTCAAAACTGACTTTGAAGTTCGCGTTTAAATTAGACGAGTTGTCGAAGACGATTGCAAAGTAGTTCGTCAACTCCGTCCATCGCTTTTGCTGTTTGCAGGTCTGTACATCTTCTCTGCGCGGGGAAGATTATAAATGAGTTAATTTTTCAAGAAAAAAAATTCAATTATCATCTAAAAAACTCAACAAATAAACAAACATTTATGACTAATAGTAATAATAATAAATAATAATAATAAATAATAATAATAACGGTAACAATGATGATAATAATAAAAAAACAAACTCTAAATTCTGTGGAGTCCTTCGAAAGATATCCTCAAGAGATGGCTGTTCATCCGCCGGGTTCAGATCCACAACTTTCAGCATGTTACTATACCTGGGACTCAAGGAGGTGCCCATACTTCTGCTCGTCTGATCCGTGTTTATTAAGTTATCCGTAGATATGGGAGGCAGGATTGAACAACTAGATGATGTGAATCGAGAAGATGACGATAAATTTGTTGGATGGCAGGGTGGGTTGTCGTTAGCATCACCACGACTTCGCTGGGGTACCCTTGATTGTTTGTCCCTCTGTCCAAATCGCTTGAAGAAGTTTGAGATGGATTTGAGTGGGCCAGATGCTGAAGACGATGGCGCTGATGAGGATGGTGTCGGTGATGATGGAGATCTGTCGTGACTCTGTTGGGTGTTTGTTAAATAAATAACTACTGAAAAAAATTCTTCAACTTTTATAACTGGTTTAAATCTATTAATATTTTTTCATTATCAATTTATTAATCAGCGAACTACTCATCTAGCAATTTATTTACTCATTTATCTACCCCCTATCAACCCATTCATTCACCTACCCTGGTTGCTAAGGAAGGTAGTACGGGAGTTCTGCTGTGAGCATTCAAGGAAGGACTTCGATCAGCTGATGCGTGCAGAGCATTTCGAGAGCCACCCAACAAATTCATTCCTACTGTTCCCGCCCCTGCACCGTTATTGGAAATATTCCTACTGAGGTTGGTAGGAGCGCTTTCGTTGACGGTTGTCATTTGATTGTAGAAGTTACCGCAGTGTGGGCAGATCGTTCTCCGACGGGCTCCTATCACCTGGATGGAGGTCAGGTTACAGTGCTTGCAGACCAAGATCAGTTGGTTCTCGTTGCCAACTTCAAGTTCGTTTGACATGTTTTTGTGAGTCTAATTTTGGTTGTTGTTATCGAGCAAGATGTTGCACATTCACACGTTGTTATAGTCTAGAAATACTACTGTGGTGAATCAGGTGAAAACATTAAAAGTCCAGTGCAGCTCAACTCAACAAGGAGACGTCGGCTAGTAAATGATAACATGATATTCAATTGGTTTTGTTCGTTATAAAACTTGCCAACATCTTTAATACAACTCAAGTTAAAAAAATTTATCAAAATCATTAAAACGAAGGGACTAGATGCATTACTTAATTAACGGATGATAAAATTAATTTAATAAATGAAACTCTCGATAGATGAACACACACACACACACACACGCACATAATTATAACACAACAACCATTCTAAAATACAAATATTGGTTAGCAGGTACACCAACAGAGGAAAAACATTTATTTCATAGAAATTAAAATTCTTTGCTTATCCGGACAAACAGAGGCAGATCAATTTCCCAGCCTGCAAATGCATGTGCTGTCATCACTATGGAGATCTCGAGTAGGTATTCCAATGTTACCCTCTTGCATATGTATGTAGATATAAATGTGTATAACATATATGTTATACAATACCTGCTATACAACCATACAAATTGTATATATATATATAATACATATATGTGTAATATCAATATATATATATATATATCAGCTATATATATATTGTATTTAATGGTGTTTGTTGTTCATTAAAAGGAAATTTATGGATCCTTAAGAAAAATAAAATTGTATTCAATTGTTATGAGGAAGAACACAAGTGCGTTTTGTCGGCGCGCTAAAACTTAAAAGACATGAATTGTTCTACGGATGAATAGAATAGCTGCGTATAATCATACTCGTGTGAGTATCTTTAAGTTCGTGTGCGTGCATGTAGGTGTGCGTCTTTGTGTGTGTTTGGGTGTGTGTTTGTGTGTGTAGACCTGTGCTTACATATACAACATTTTCCACAGGAGTGAGTGTACTTTATATTTATACGAACAAAAAATCATTTGTTAACAAAAAAACACGCTTGGCTACAATTCCCCTGGTGAGGTGACTGTTGAAATAGAACATTACGCAAATAAACTGTTTACGGTTCGTCTTGCTCCCAATTGAGAATAATAATTATTTAGCTCAGCGACACGCAAATTCTATCGTCTTAAAAATTGCGTTGCTTTGTTTCATGAAATGTGGGTACGTGTATAATCTGTGTAAGTTTAACATCATGTAAGCATTTGAAAGAAGTAATGAAATCGTCTCCGTACAATTTAAATGAAGTTGGGTCGTGCGCCACAGTAGAAAATGAATAATTTCTTAGTTTTTCACTAATGTTTCATGTTTGTCAATTTTTGTGCTTTCGTACGTAATTACGTGATATTGTTCACGCTCTACGTACTCATGTATGCACAGTTGCACATATCTATGGGAGGTTGGAAGCATCCAGGCAGGAAATGACGATGTGCCATGTGCGGGTTAGTAAAAAATTTATTTCTCACTCGGTTGATATGATTCTCCCTCTGTGTTTTGACATTTAGAGCCCAACATGCTAATGCATCGAATTATCACTTCTGGAGTTTAATGACGAATGAGCTGAAAATGAAAAGCTGTATAGCGTGCGTGGCCGAATGCTCCTTTTGAAGATGAGGAAATTTGGAGAAAAAAAGAATATCCGCTAGAAAATATTGTTGAACTAAGTTATTTAATAATAAAAGAAGCAATAAAAATTATACAAATATTATTGTCGGTGAAAAAAATCTTACATCGTCAGTTAGTTGTTGTCGCTAATTTTCAATCGTAAATATGAAGAAATAAAAGTGCAAGTTACATGGTTGACACACTTTTCAATGTAAATAAATGCATGCCTTACTAAGGCCTCATTGCACATAGCTTGAAATAAATACGTACGTTGATTTACCATGACGTTACGTGGCACCAACCAACCAACCAGCCAACCAATGCAAACACGCAAGCAATTCAGTCATCCGTGGAGAGTCAACTTGATGTATCGTCTCTTGTCATACAAACCCGTTTAAATATAAAGTTTCGTCTCACACACGAATGCATACAGTTATTTCTGTTCATACGTTAGCCAGGCAGAGTTCATTCAACTTTGATTGGCTCAGTTACGTCGGTTGCTACGTATCGAATACAAAGTTTGTTTGTACGTCCTTGTATCATTCCATTAGTTCATTTTCTCGCTTGTTTGTTGTACATTCGCTTGCTCACAGACCGTCTGCCTGTTCGAGTAAGTATTATATAAGAAGTAAAACAGTGGCTCCACGCACGCACACAATACCCCTATACAAAAACAAATCAATGCACTCATTTTCGCCTGATAATGAATACCGGCACCCTCATTTAGAAAGCAGCAAAGTGTCAATCGTATTATTTTTGTTGTACTTACAAAAATTACAAAGTCATTTGTACGAAATGGATTCTGGACCGATGCACGATTGCGAAATTAACACATCGTTTCAAAGGTACCTGGATGCTTTGCAGACGTCATAAAATATTACAACAAACCAACACTGCATTTTAATCATATCGGTACGCAGCATGTGACGTCACAATAGGAAGAACCATTTGGCAATCATATCTTGAGGGAACAATTTTTTGTAATGTACTTCCACAATTTATAAATTCTTTCACCTCAATGTATTCGTTTGAAAAATTAAATTTATAAACTAGAAAAATTTTATATTCGAGAAAATTGTCTAGCAAAGATTAATTTGTCTTTATACTGAACATCCGAAAATACATCCTGGTCCAAATTTCTAACAACATATCATCCAAGCTATGTATCTATGTAACAAAAAATGTAAATGTACATTGAACAATAAATAATAATCATAATAATAGAATGAAAATAGAAATAATATAAACCTTACCATAAAATAGAAATAATAAAAAAACTATACAAATCATTGAAAAATAAGAGTTAAACGTTAACGAAAAAAAAATTAATATACTTATATAACTAAATCTGATCTAGACAGATCAATAGAGCACATTCAGAACGTTGAAACTAACTTAAATGTCAAACTGCAATTTTTCACCAAACACGAAGAGCTCATCCTCTTATCCCACTGTTACTGCCACTTTCTGAAATCTATTTCATTAAAGATAACCAAAATCCTGAGATATTTGACTTTTTTACTCCATAAGATCAGCGTGTTAATTTCCACTAGAGACAAAACCAACTCACTTTGATAGTTAATAGAAAATAAATTGAATGAAGATGACCACACAATGACAGATGATAGGAGTGAAATTAGTGTCCAGTGTACCTAGTTTTTGCAAACCGCAAAGGATTTTAGCGAGTAATGTTGCATAGATCCAGCAATACAGCACAATACAATTATTATTTATCGTTTTATTTATTTATTCAAGTTTTATCTAGGATTGGTTATTGTAACTCGCTCTACAATGATTCTACGCCCTATCCTATAAGTAAAGCTTTTAACTCTGCAGCTCGTGCCTCTATCTTTTCTCATATATCTCCATATCTTCTTTTCTTGCACTGGCTAGCCGCCTATAAAATAAATTTTTTTTTTAAATTTGCACACCAACCTAAATTATTTCCTAAGATATATTACCATCGTCTTCTCGCAATTACTTCATCACTTCTTAACGTTGTTAAACACTCATATGCTAAATCTGTGTTCCTCTTTTCTGGCCCTTTTCTCTCTCTCTCTCTCCTCCCATCTCTCTCTCTCTCTCTCTCTCTCTCTCTCTCTCTCTCTCTCTCTCTCTCTCTCTACTTCCTTCTCCGTCACTTAGGAAAGTCAGAGTGAAATTCATTGAAGAGCGCTGTTGAACATCGCTGAAATGGCGCTTTAAAATACATTTGATTGATTGATTGAAAAGTTCATCTACTCATGCTCATGAAAAATTTTGTTGAAAAATGTTAGTCACAATGATGAAGTTGTGACTTGGGATAACTAACTATTTTTACATCAGCACACCAGGCCTATTCATTACCAATGAACATTCTGAACATTATATTATTGCCATCACAGCATCCGTAACGAGAATAATAACAACATTTAACAATAATAATGAAATAATGATAATAACCAAATAAATGACAAAAACCAGCAAAAATCACGTTGTCAGTAATGATGCTTCAGTGAATAAAGATAACAATGCACAAATGTTCCACTTTAGACTGTTCATCACCTATTCATCTTCACTTTTAACTACTCTACTTTCGGAGGAAGTATGAGCTTTCCACATGTGCCTATCTAGCAGACACGGTCTGGGGAATGACTTGGTACAGAACTTGCAGTGATGGATTTTTTTGTTGAGGTCCTTGTCCTGGCCCTTGTGCTTCTTCATGTGTCGGTAGAGGGCCACACTGTAGCTGAAGCTCTCCTGACAGAGCTTGCATTTGATTGGCTTGATGTTGCGGTGCACGTCGTTTATGTGCTCCCTCATGCTCTCCAACTTGCTGTACTTCTTGCCGCAGTACAAACACGTGTTGCCCCCGGTGTGCTTGTGACGTCGGTGGTCCATGTAGTCGTTCCGCCTGGTTCGTCAGGTCGATGAAAGAGATGTTCATTTGAAGAATAATGGAAACAGCTTCCAAATATTGCAACACAAAATATTTTTCATAAATAAGCCCATTTATAATCTATATACACGACAGTATATTTCAATGCATGGAACAAACATTATGCAAGAATTCCTCACAAACTGGACGAACCTGATAAATTTTTCATGACAGATGTCGCACTCGTACGGTTTTTCCCCTGTGTGTATTCTAAGGTGCATCTTCAGGCGGGTGCCCAGTGCAAATGCCCTGCCACAGACCTCGCACTTGAACTTCTTCTCCTTAACATGTGCGTACCTGTGAGTCGAGAGGTTCTTGGCACGGTGAAAAGTTTTACCGCACAGTTCACAGCAAAACGGTTTGTGACCAGTGTGAATTCGCATGTGGTCCTCATACTCTCGCATGAACTTGTAAGGTTGACTGCAGATCTCGCAGAATATGTACGGCCTCACTCTACCACCAGGTGTCAAATAATGAGTCTGCTCGTCGATTATTGGCCGCATTTCCTGCTGACGAAGAAGCGTCCTGTGAGCAGCTAGTGAATGTTGCGGATGTTCGGGCTTTTCAGATTTGATTTTTTTTACATCAGTAGATGGATTATCGTTGCCGGTGTAAACTTTGAGCACTCGTTCAACCATGTTAACAATTCTTTTGCTATATGTCATATCGATAACATTACCGTTTTCCAGCTTGATAGATGAGGGAAAAATCTTCGAGCTTTCTTTGCTACCTACGATAGAAATATTTTTTAGGCTTTCTTCATCCAAATCACCATCTTCAGCGATTGCTTCAGTTGCTGCATCTGTTTCAGACTTGCAGACTGACATATTGTTGCTCACAACATTACCGTCATTGGGAACCTCTAGAATGTTGAGAGTAGCAACTGAATTGGAGGAGTGGGGGTACATGGCATGCGTTATATCGACATTGTGTGGATCTGAAGGAATGATGAAGCCATCGACGGCATCGTAGATGATCTGCTCGGTCGTGTAGGAAGGAATATCAGCAAGTACAATGTTCTCATCCAGTATGGGCTCCTCTATTGTGGCCTGCTCCAAGTACTGGGGCTGTTGCTGCTGTAGTGGCTGCAACTCGGCTTCTGGAATTCATGAGAAATCGTTTTAAAGTTAACTAGACATGCCAGGTTTTACCACTCAAACTATTTGTTGTAATTATAAATAATTACATCAACAATAATGAATGTTTGCAGGTTTATGAAAAATTATATATAAATTGTTAAAAAATGCAATAAAAAAAGGTAGCCATAATCAATATACATGCAAATAAATGAAATTCCAAATAATTGTGCTCAAAATAATATTGGCAAATTATTTGCTTGCTGTTATAACTGTTGACTAAAAATTTTCCAATACATCAACATCAATTTCTTTACAAATGTTAGAAGTTGAAATCACAACCCAATTATAATATAAACTCTTACATCTCACACAAAATTGAATCAAACCACCCCTACCTATTATTTCATTGGAGATGACATCGTGCACTCTTCCATGCTCTTTTAAATCTGTCTCTCTGTTCAATGAAGGTTTCAATCATCGTGCTTATTTATAGATTGTATTTACAAATATAATCTAAAATGATAGGTCAACAAATTACAATAACAAGAACCATTTTTTTCTTATCAGTTATCACAATCGGTCAGATGATAACACAAATCTTTACTGTGTTAATCTCAATTATATCAACCCTCATCATCTCGACCACTTTCATTTTCAGAGTAACAATGAAAAGTTTAACCGTAACTAATGAAATGAAATATCCCAATCTAAGTCACCCCACCCACCACAAAACAAATGCGGCCATATAACCACAAGTAACAAGACAGGTAACATTCAAACATGATATCAACAAAACAAAAAACAAAAACAATAACGACAATGAAGATAATAAAAAAAGGATATCAGCCACAAACCTGATGAACCTCATGGGACAGATGGTGCATTTGAATGGTTCCTCTCTGTCATGCTCCAACTCGTGTAGTAACAGCTTCTGCTTGATGGCAAACTTGCGCTTGCATATCTTGCAGTTGAACCTGGTAACGATGGTGTTTGTGATATCGGTGTACAGTGTATTACAAAGTATCAATGTGGTAGTGTGTGGTTTTGGTGTAAAATGAATGTGCTGCTTTACTATAGAAAGTGTATGTTGGGAATGTTTTAGTTTAAGAGATTGTTTGAATAATTGTCTTGATAGTTATTATTATCCTTCTTATTCTTCTTATTATTGTTATTATTAGGTAAATTATGTAAATATAAACTGAAATAATTAGTATATGGAATGTCTCATAAAGTTTCATCCATTGAATTATTTGATGAACATGACGACAATGAGGAGTATCTATAAAATAAAAAAGCATTGAAGACCTAAATATTCAATTAGTTTATAAATTAATTGTTGTGGCAACTAGCTTTTGTTTTTCTCGATGAGTGACCATGTGTCCACACAGGTTGCTCTCTCGTAGAAATGTCTTGCCGCAGATCTCGCAGCAAAATGGTCTGACCCCGGTGTGCACTCGCAAGTGTTCCTCGTACACCGAAGCCCTGGTGAACGTTTTGTTGCACTGCATGCAGTAGAATTTGCTGTAGGGTTTTCCCTTGGCATGGTTCATGATCAGATTCAACCCCTCGACCAGCTGGGAGTTTGAGGTGAAGTCATCTATGATTGGTGGAGGGTTATATGGTCCGGGAATGGTTGACGCAGAGTTTGTGGAAATATCAGCCAGTGAGTAGTGAGTGTTGATGGTGCCATCAAAACTTTTTGAGTTTTTGAAAACATCGAGGTTCAGAACAAATTCAATTTTCTTCTTGTTTGATGATGACAATGTATTGGCCTCGTTGAAGTTTTCATTGTTTGATGAATTTCTTTTTGCAACTGATGACGAGTTCATGCCATCTGCATTGTAAGTATGCTTCAGTTTGTGCTCATTCAACTCGTCCAACCTACAAAAAAAATTTTTTAATTATCATGTTAAGCGCTAAAATTGATTATCATTTTCAAAGTTATGTGACACACACCTATTGACAAACACAGTAAAAACATACCACGCACACACACACACACACACACACACACACACACACACACACACTTACCTGGTGTACGTATTAAGGCAAACATCACACTGGTAGTACATTTCCTCTCCTCCATGTGACTTTTCATGCAGTATCAAGTCTTGTCTGTGCTTAAAAGACTCTCCACACATGGCACACATATGTTGATTTCTCTCTTCTGTCCTGTGTGCGTGTGTGTGTGTATGCGCATGTGTGTGTTGAATCAGTTAGTATTAGTTGGGTAGAAATATACAAAAACAACAAGAAACTAATTAAATTCTCAGGTAAAATTTGTGAAGAGAATAAAATATCGATGAAATTACTAATCAACCTATTAACCAGTCACTTTAACAAAACATTCAGCAAATATGCCTGTCCAGAAAAAATAGAGGTATCAGAATTACAGCATGTATGCATACTCGTGCATTTATATATGCATACTAGTTACATAAACAAGTAACATAAACCTTTCAAGTAAGTTAACATTCAAATGTTTGAAACACTTATTTGTTTTTGTTTTTATACTTAATTACATTTGAAACAAAAATGAACTTTTTTCATTTAAACTGATCTTTAATATGAAGTATTAATTATAAATAGTCAAAATATTTTAACATCAATGAAAATGATTTAAATAGGAGAAGAGAAAAACCAACACATACTTTTTGGAATCTTCATTTTTGTGAGAAACTTTGATATGGTTGATGAGCGTCTGTTTGAACAGAAACCTTTTATGACAGACACTACATCTGTAAAACTTTTGATTGTTCTCATCACTACCACCGTCGTCGTCGTCGTCACCATCCTTATTGTCACCGTGATTTCTCCCATCGCTGCTACTCGTCTTGTTGTTGTAGCTGTTAGAAGAATTGTTATTAACGTTGTCGTTGCCAGAGTGTACCTGAGTTTTGTTGCTCGTATTGTTGTTAGTACTGCTGGTGCTGTTGCTGCTGTTCTCGCCATTGTGCTTTTGATTAATCTTCCTATCAAGATTGCTATTGGAAATATCATAAATATTGTTATTATTAATAGAAGCAGTAAAACTGGCAGTAGTAGCTGTAGTTGTAGTATTAACTACTTCTCTAATTAAATCTTCATTTTTGATATCATCAGTGGCGAAACGATCATTGTGAGTTTGAGGATAATTACAACTATTCACATGATTTGCCCCAATGGCTCTGACACTTGTGCCTACGTCACCAGATGCACCATGACTCTGGCCGTTATTAGTTTCAACATCATTTTTTTCATTGGTTATTGCATTTCCGTTACAGTTGCCATCTTCTTCGTCATCGTCGATCTCGATGGTGTCTACAGTGGGACTTCCTGGGACTTCGACGTTGTCGGCGTCATCACAACAATCCTTATCATGGTCGTATACAATGCTGACGCCATATGACTTTGAAGTGAACGTTTTTGTGACCGGATTACTTTTAAAGTTACTTGAACAGCCCTCGTCACTATCTTCACCACCACCACAATCACTGTTAGCGTCGATATCGGCTGTGTCATTATTACTATCCTCAATTGTTTGCAGTACTGCATTCGTTGTTGTTGCAGTTGAGATATTTATTGCACCCTTTGATGCAGTAGATGTTGTTGCAGTTGTTGATGTCGTGTTTGTCGTTATTTCAACCATCTCTTCCTCCTCCTCCTCAACATCATCATCGTCGTCATTCGAAGCAGCAGCAGCAGTAGCAACACACTCTTCCTGAGTTATGCAGGCCAGTTCAATTGAACCACACCTGTGAGATGACAGTTCGGTTTTATTATCAAACATTTTTTTACATGCAAAGCAACCGTATTGCATCGGTGACTTGCTGATTGATTTCTTTAAATCAGGGATATTTTTCCTGATACCTCTATGGAGTAGCATATGGTTGATCATGTTGCGAGTTCTCGAGAAACTCTGTGAACACAGGGGACAATTGAATGGCCTCATGCCTGACTCGGTTATCTTATGTTCATCATAATAGTTTGCTCTGTCAAAGTGTCGATTACATTTTGTGCACACATAACATTGCCTGACACGACCACCTTCCTTGTACCTGCAAAAATTATTTCCCTCCACCAAACGCAGCTTATCGACAGGGTCATAGAGGTTGATGACATCTGATGGTGGTACACATGCTGTTTTCACCCTCTGCTTCTTAGATGGTGTTGGCAGCAACTTTGCGAGTTCAACCTGTGAAGAATCAGATGTTTTGTCTGAAAAATTACATACATTAGGATTATTATCATCAGCAAATGGAGTGGTGACTGCATTCTTGTCCACTGACGACATATCTTCAACTTCATTCTGTATTTTGTTGCTCTGGTCTTTGCTGACGAAACTATTGTTCGCATCATGTTCACTAGCGTTTTTGTTCACAGAACCAATGCTACTCTGCTTTCCATAATTTCCAACATTTTCTTCATTTGATAATTTTCCGACTATTTTGTTTAACATGCTATTTCTTTTAACACTGCCCTTAAGCTTAATGATGTTGTCATGCGTATCCAGGTGGTCTTGGAGGTCAGCTCTATTGGAATACAAATGGGAACAAACTTCACATTTGAATGGTTTTTCATTTCTTTCAACAGCTTTATGCCCATCGTATTCTTCTTTTGAAAATACTTTATTACACGTCTTGCAGAAATAAATTGGCCTGTAACATTTCTCCAGTTCAAATTTGTACATGTTCAACCCTTCTTTCAGTCTTGAGGTGTCAACATCAGAATCCTCACTACTCATAGATTTGTCATCTTGCTTTTCTTCAAACGACAACCTTTCAAAATCACCGTCGTTATCGTCGTCATCAGAGAAAACAGTTTGCTCGTTGATGCTACTGTAATCCTCGCCGCATTCATCAGAGACCTCCATCAACCCATCATCTTCTGCATCGTTATCATTCTCTACATCTTTGACATCAGTTTTTGAAGTTTTATTTTCTAAACGTATCCTAGTAATATTTCCAACACTGGTCCCGACCTTGGAGGAATTATTAACAATCTGTTCACTGAACTTGCCTGTAGATTTATTGAATATTTGTTTACTATTAATTATATCTTTGTTACAGGCTTGATTATCTATGTTTGCATCATCTTTCAATGGTGATTGGTTGTTCTCCGAAGAAGAATCAGTGTTATTACTAGCTCCATTTGCTAAACATTTTACAACATCAGTCTCTACTGCACCCTTGTCTGAGAAGTTTTTTGAAACCAAATTTGCCTTTGAGAGAAGTTTTGTAAAGTCATTTTTACTGACGTCACTGTAGACTGACACATCAATGTCATCAACATTCTTCTTGTTTGAAAGCAGGTCATCGATGTTGAGCAAGCTGGAGGTTACCAGTGTGGATTCCACCACAGAGGTTTTCATTGGGAATCCATCTGCAAGAAACAAGCAAATTAAATTAACTAGATCAAAATATACTGCTACATGTTGAAAAATAATTTTTAAAAAATGTGGTAAGGCATGTGAAAGGCAACAAGTAAAAAACAATGGGTACCAGCATATTCGACAACATCAATGACTACAGATACAGGCTTCTGAACAAACCAGAGACACATGAATCCCTCTCTGGAAAAAAAATTGAAAGATTTGTAAACATCATGCTCATGTAATTATTCACCAGACATCAATCAATCATCAATCATTCAATATTTTTTTAGCCATTTGATTTGGTTGAAGTATGTAATAAAAAAACTGTTATTCCATGAAAAAATGCTGTTTAAGTTTTTTTTCATAATTACAAAAATTTTAATCAAATTATTTTAAAATAGCATTTGTTTGAAATAGAAACACTTTTGCACAGAGCAGTATAGCAAAGTTTCTATAAGTTTCCATTAATAATTAAAAATGAGACTGATGAGATCTCAAGCAAATAAAGATGCCCCAATGGAGACTTAGCAATTTAATCTCAGGACAAAAACTTTTTACTATAAAATTATTATAAAGCTAAAAAAAACGAAATTTATTCAAATGTAGTCAAAACATAATAAATGAATGACCTCTGTAGGTAGCGTATTAGTGTTGCAAGAACATTATCATCTAAGCAGAGGTTGTGAGCTACTTTTAATAGTTGAAAAAAGTCTTCAGCTGGTTTATTTACATAGGACGGTGTTATGTTGCCAGTGTAGATGAACTCCAACATCTCTTTTGCAAATTTCGAAGTACTTTTTGATAGATGTATCCTTTGTTTGAGCAATTTATTTTCCCAATTAATTAATCAGATATATTTTAACAATTACAGATCATAAAAAAATTGTAGGACTATAAATAAAAATAAAACAAAATTTATCAAAAATTGAACACCTTTTAAAAATATATATATATATATACATATCCCAACATATATTCTTACACTTGCATTTATATACGCTTAACTTTGATAAAATATCATAAGCAATTTGAAATAGTGTTGCTAATACTATCACTAAAAATTATTTTACTAAACAATATATAACATGTAACAACATGCTGTAATGATTTATTTTATTTTTAACGTATGTTAATATCATACATGCATAATCATAGCATATAAATTATATGTATAAATCCAAATATACATTTTAATAACTAACTAATTTACTTATAAGCTATAAATTATTGAAAAAAAATTGACCCAATTATATATAGTGCAATTGGTAATTGGACAACCATTTGTTTGTAAAATCAAAAATCAATTTTTGGTATTAGGTACAACATTAGGGAAAACATTAGTTGTAGCTAAAAGTTTAAAAAAATAGTTTTCTTATAACCACGATGAGCCACTGACATATTTACCAACCTTTTTTTCAATCATATTTATTTCAGCTAAGAATTATATTTTATAAAATTATATGATCATAAAAATAATCATAAAACTCAAAAGACAAAATAAATATACATTTTATATAATTTTATGAAAAATAGCAAATCATTATTAAAATGACTCTTCTAAAGTCAACAATTAATTTCAAGTATGTACTAATTAACTAATTTACTAATGAATAATAACTTTTTAGTTTAGCATTTTATTATTAAATTAAAATTTAAATACATAGATAAGAACATTTTCCTTGAATAAATTGTTATTATTATTATAAATTCAATAATTTTAATAATAATTAACATTAACTAATAAAACATATTTAATTAATTAAAATTTAAACATACAGATAACACCCAACCTAGATAGATAATGTAGCAAGCACAGTCAGATAAAATGTAGTAATGTGTAAGTAAGTAATGATATTACATTACTATCACTTAGTAATGTAATGTAAAACTAAAAGATAAAATTTTGTTCAATTTGTGACTCAATGTGAAAAACAAAAAAGAATAAAAATACAAATTTCTGGCTCACCTCAATCTATTTTTATTTTTGTTTAAACGTGTCAGGGATCTCATGGCAGCTTTCAATTTTAAACTCACTCCCGCTAGAAACAAACTGTGTGCGTGAAGTTCGTCGCCATCTTTAGTTACGATGATCGCATCACACAAGAAATTCTGAAAAGTCGATCGGAACAAAACGGAATTCAAATTCTTTAAATAACCCGATTGAATCATCGCGATTTGAAGTTGTTGCCGACAAAATTATTTGAGAGATCACTTTCGTAGTTATTTGGAAAGCATCGAATAACTAACTGAGCTAACGTACTCAAAACAAAAAGAATGCAACTAACTGCCCTAACGTCAAAAACACTAAATTTGTTCTCACTCGCATCTATTACGTTATATTTATATATCAATAAGCGCTAGCAATCTAAAGTGTTTTAAAACGAAAATTTGGCATAATTCTTATTTATTTGTTACAAATCATTGAAACATTTCGAACTTCAACTCATTTTTATCACTGACAGGCTCATCCTTAGTTTAGCAGTTTATTACTTATTATTTATTTCGCCCGGGAATTCTCAATATTTCGCTTCGTTTTGTGACCGCTCATTGTGTTTTTAATTATGAGTCCAGCTTTATCATCTCGGGATAAAATTGACAGATCTCTTGTTAGTCTTATACGAGGAATAAATGGAAGAAAAACTACAGTGGAACTTCGCAATGAAAAAAAAGCGTTCGGAACATTGGAAAGTGTCGATCACAACATGAATATCCATATGTCGGATGTTACACTTACCGATATTTTCGGATCCGAAACAGTGTTCGATAAATTTTTTGTCCGAGGGACGAATATTAGATACGTTCAAATTCCTAGTGATGTCTCGATAACTGAAATTTTACATCAGCAAGAATTGATCATAAAGAAACAGGTTGACTTGAAAGAGATACGGAAAATGCATCAAAAAATTAAAAAGAAGAATGATTATTCGAACAAAGTAAATGAAAAATTTAATTTAATGAAATTAAATCTTGGCCTGTGAATTTTTGATTTTTTTGTATTCAAATAAATCGTTTTCTCGCATTGCATTCGTTTCAGTACCTCATTTTATTGAGTTAAAAAAAGGTTAAAGGTCTATCACACAATTTCTAGGTTCAGGGGTATCAACGATTTTTGATTGAGTTAAACTTCACTGTGTGTTGGATTTGAATGATGGTCTCTTGCGTTTAGAAGCGTGCCCGTGCTTCCGCACGGTAGAGTTTTATTGTTATAATCAGATTGTTCGTATCATCAATTTCAAACAGGCAGAAATATCCACATGGAAATTGTCATAAAATCAGGAAAAAATTTTTCACGACATTGTTTGACTGTTATAATATGTTACGTAGTTAAAATATTTTAAATCAAGTTCAAAAAAGCTGCGTGCGTGTCCGTGTAACGTATTTGAGTTTGCTTGCATTTTTGTTTTTGCGAAACAAATTTTTATCCTCAAAGTCAAACGAACGTTTGTTTTTTGGGGATCTGGTTGTTATGTTTAACGTTTTTCTCGTTCTACGGCATCGTGAACCTGTTTCTGGATGCTTGTAACTCTTACATACACTTAACATATTGTAAATGCGTCTTTTGGATGTAACTAAATTAGGTAATTAGACAAATGATGATGATTGGCGTTTCATTGATCGACGGTTTCGTTGTTTGCGGTCGTGTACTTATATTCTTTCATTTTAATAAATTACGACCATGGTATGAAAATACCGAACTGACGTACATTCAATCATTGCGCGTCCAATCGATTTCAATTCATTTGTTTGTTTCTTATTAAAATTATGAACAATATTTTATCTGTTTATACTAGTTATCTAGTTTTAGATGTTCGGAAGCTGTATTTGGGAAGGAGTGTTCACATACAAACCGCGGATGAATATTTGAAATTATAATGATCGTTCATAAATAGTCATAACTTTGCTAATAACGCAAACTCAGTTGACGACGTACACATTGCGAAACTATAAATATTAAATTTACTGCTGTTTTTTCATGAGAGAATGTTAAAAGAACAGTAAACATGCAAAAAAGATGGAATGCGTGAGTGGAACAGGCAGAGAATTCAGCATTCTGCATGTTAATCATCATCCACAATCATCGTTCAATGCGATCTATCGTTCATTTCATGAGATTTATTGCTTTTAATTTTGAGTTTGTTTCAAGTGTTGAAATGGATTTCACGCTTGTGTTAAACTCTTACATTTTCTTGATAGAACCATTTCAATTTGCATTTCATTGTTATTATGTGTTTCATCATATACTTAAAAATCCTACAATCATTAAAAAACTGATGATGTAGTAAAGGAAGTTCATAGTCATCATCAACATCATCAAACTAATCATAAGTACAAACTAAACAGCAATAATAATGGTGAATGTATATTATAGAGGGGTTGATTATAAAGAAGAAAAGTACGTGAAGAATGTAGGTAGCAAGATAAAGCATACATACGATGATGCCAAGATGACTATATATCTTCTTATATTGTATATGTCAGTGTATGAAGCAACAGCTTTTCTTAAATACAGACTCAAACGAAGAAAGTGTTTAGGGAAGATGAACATTAAGAAATTGCTAATAACCTAAAGGTGCAAGGGCTTTCAACAAAATAAATATCGAAATTTTAATAAATTTTCAATTTATAATATTGAATGTAACATTATGATTAATAATAGCTTGAAAAATTATATCTATTTTTAAACTTGTATGCGTCGGTATAGATTAAATAATACTGCAGACTAATTTCAAGATAAACTAATTTTAGAGTTTCTCAATTGTTTTTTTTTTAGAATTTTCAAGTTTTTAAACTGTTTATTGTTTAAAAAAAGTTTGAAGCTAATTTTTGTAAGTTGAGTTATATCCAAATAAAAATGGGCCTTATCGAAAAAAGCAGTTCTGAGTTGTTGAGGACACTAGGACAACAGCTCACTATCTCCGACAAAGAAACCATTTCGATTGAAGCTGGAAATTGCCAACTGGAACTCACTATCCACCTGGTCTGTTCTAACTTTTTATACTTATTTTTTTCTATTCTTCCTGAGTTCTAGGAAAACGGATAAATAGATGACAAACATATTTTGTTTTCATTTTGTTGTTTATCTTAACTTATTTTTAATTTCATTTGTTAAGAAAACTATAACTCATTTTCTAATATATTTTTCTACACTTGTCTTTTTCTTTTTTTGTTTTATGATGTTGTTTTACATGTAAGTGTATATATGTGATGCATATTTGTGCATCTGTTTATGTTAATTGCACTTGTATATATTTATATTTGCATTCATGGATTTTTTGCATTTTTCTGCAGTTGGATTGCCAAAGTTGTTTGGTTTCATGTGTTATTATTTCTATTATTTCTATTTTTTTAAATGCTACTCCGCACTTAATTGTTTTGCAAATTTTTGAAATTTTGCTAATGATCGATTAATTGATTTTTAAATATGTTTTATTTTAAACATGCTCGTAATTTTTTGTGTCCTGTCAATCCTAGCATGATTTATTGTTCCAAGTTCAACTGAGCAACATAAAGCCAAATTTAAATGATTTGGGCTCAAACAAAACCGAAGCAAAGAGTATTCTCCAAGACCACGAAAGTATAATAGCCAAAGTTAACGTTAGTTTTGTATGTGTCTAATCCTCCTTAATCATCTGCATTGTGTTTGTTATGCCAAAGTTGTGCGCTAATTGTCGTTGTGAGTTTAAGCTTTATGTTAATTGGATTTATTAATTTGTGTCGATTTTATATATCGAGCATTTTTGCAAACGTTCCTTAATTAATTGTCAGATAATAATTTCACGTCGAAGAAATGTTCCAGACAATGATAGGAACATTAATTAGTTGACGGTGTTGATAGCGATCATGTTGTCAGACAGTAACTTTGAAGGGTGTTGTATAAAATGGTGATGCTCAATTTTATTACAAGAGTGAAAATTGAAACATTTTGTTAAAAATTCCAAGGTTGCGTAAAATTGCTTAAAAAGGAATGCAACTGAACAAAATCTTAATTGGAAGCAAAGACAGAGCAACTAACACTTTGAAGTGCTTCTTGCCTGAATTAACATCTTGAAAACTATTTGAAACTTTCTCAACCTTATCGACGTAAACTAATTTTGCATATTTTTATGTTGCTTATGACGTAAGTATGTATTTGCGTTGTGCACATTTTGTGCCACAAACTTTTATAAATTGGAGTTTTTGGAAGCAACACTACTTGTTTGCTAATAATTTTTGATACATTTTATAAATTCACGTGCAGTTTGATACAACTCAGAACATTAACAAATCTCGCATTTTGAAAAAGTTATATTATTTACATTTTATCGCTTCTCATTCTTATCCTCCGTTGCATCTAACATAGAAACAAAAAACATCTGATTGCTTTCAAGATGCATTGAAGAACTCTTCTTAATATTTACATCTCATACATTGTTCATCTTATTCAACGATGAATAACTTATAAGCATCCAACCTTCTGCAAGTTAATGTATGCACGCACACTATGTTCTCTACCCATCAACACTCTACGTGTAGAAGTACTCAAGCACAAGCACACAATAACATTCAAAACAAATATTCGTGAGTTTTTACTTATTATCATCGCGCCATCATATTCTTCACTGCTGAACATAGTTCTTATAACGAACATCACCAGCTCCATTATTTCTTTATTACAATTAATTCGGATAACCACCATTTCAGCGCATGGAAAATGAATTCATTTCGATGGTCGGAGAATCTTTCGAAGCGAAGAAATTAATAAAGGATGCCTTCACCGACGTTCACATCAAGTTGCAGCTGAAGAGGACTGTCCTGCTCAAGAAACTTGCTGATCCTAATGTTCGCAGATTTGTTTTTCTTGCTCAAATTTCTCTGTGACGTATTTTTATTTTTTAGTTTCTTAAGCATTCGAATGATTAATTCTTAATTCTTAAATCACTTTTATTTCAATATTTTTAATTGTTAACGCTACTTGTCGATAAAAATTTTGTTTTGCCAACTGTTCGGTTATCTTTTATTATTGCTCATAACTTTCCTGGTTCATTGATTATTTATTTAATCGTCGACAGATAATCAGTGACAAGCCAGTATCATCACCCTCCCTATCCCTGCTATCATTATCAACACCGGCATCATCGCTAAGAAATTTTGGCGAGAGGTTTGCACCGAAGATAACGAAGTCCCTGCACGATAAGAGCCAGAAGTTTGGACTGCCCTGCACCTTTGAGGTTGAACTTCAAGCTGACCCGGAACCACAGGTTGGTGGTGCCTTTCTGTGGCGTGTCTGATTAACAGCAGAAAATGTACTTCTAACTGCCTTGTTGAGTTACATTAATTGACTAGTAATGATAAAATGGCAACCAATCACATTTCGGTTTATTATTGTCAATAGAAATGAAATGATTAATAGTTATTAATTGCTGTCAAAAATGTTAAATTCAGATCTTTTAAATTAGCACAACAAAAAAATTTCTAAAGATATATTGGTTCTTTAACGACGCCCTCATTATGAACGACAACGCGAACGGAGTGACCACAGCAAAAGTAAGCAGCAACAAACACAAGTTGATGATAGCAAACGTCGAAAGCGAGCATGTCGGCAGGTACACATTTGTAGCCAGGAACGAGAAGGGAGAAGCTAGTTCATCGGCTCGTCTCGAGCACATCTCCTCGCGCCCATCTCCGAGGTACGCCATGTCTCCCGCCACCAGGAGTCTCACGTCATCATCGTCCATCAACATTGTTGAGGAAAAGTATGGATCGATGACGTCATCGTTCGGTAACCTGATCAATGACAGTGGTGGTGGGGAAGGTCTGTTAGGTTCATTCCTTTCCTATTATTTTCCTCAATGTTTTGGAGTAAAATTTGCAATGAATTTCATTTTTTTTTAACATTTTTATTATTAAAACATTGTTTTCATTTTTGTATTATGTTTTTCGATTTTTAAATATTTGAAATTTTATTATTGTGACAGTTCCTCCAAGGTTTTTAAAACGAATGACCACAATTGCTGCCTACGAAGGTGACTGCGTTAAATTTGAAGTGAAAGTTACTGGAAATCCGGAAATAAGATGGTTCAGAGAGGGAATGGAGATTCCAAACTCTCCGGACTTTTGCATTTCTCGACACAACGACACTTGCTCTTTGGAAATACCCGAAATATTTATGGAAGATGCCGGTAGATTCACGTGTTTTATCCAGAATTCTCTAGGATCTGATCAATGCAATGCAGATCTTATTGTACATGGTCGGTTCTCCAATCGAATGTTTATTATTTTGTAGTTTACGTTTTGTTTTTAATTTCTATTTGAAAAATTTAATATTTTGAAAATGTAATTAATGGATATCTGTTGTGTGATTTTTGTCAGAAATAAAGATTGAAACAAGGCTTGATTGAACTGACGATCAAATTTTAAATTCATCTGCAGTGCCTTCCGATAGATCAGGAATGGGTTCCATTGAATCTTCGTTGGAAGATGTGAAGGTGGCGTTGTCGTCGGCAAGAAGTAGTGAGAGTGGTAGCAGTGTTGGCCTCAACACAATGGTCCTCGTTAATAAATTGCTGGTTGATAGTTCCACACTTAACGCAGGGTTTGTTAGAAATATCCTTTTAAGTTTTTAATAATGATTTGTTCAGGTTTAACTTCACGTATTTGTATAAATAAATTTAATAGAGATAATATTTTTACCGTTTTGTATTTTTCAAATTAAACAGTTCGGTAACAGAGCAATATAAGAAACCATATTTTCGTGCAATATCAAAAGACCTCGAAGTCGGAGAAAGCCAGGTAGCTAGATTTGATGCAATTGTAGTAGGAAAACCGACTCCAGACGTGGCTTGGTACAGGGACAACCACCACATAATCACGACCTCGGATGGAAAATATTTAGTGACCGTCAACGAGAAAGGTATCAATTCTTTGACCATACAGAGGACAACGCTGAATGATGCAGGTGTGTACAGGTGTGTGGCAACCAACAAAGCAGGCCAAGAACACTTCCAAGTGATTCTTAAAGTTACTTGTAAGTTTTAATTTAAATTTGTTTTTCTTCAAACGGGATTTTTTTTCAGACTATAAAAAATTTGAAAAATGTGAATTCTTAAACAAGGTTTTCTTCGATACTTTATTCAGTTTTCACTCGAAATGATTATCTAAACACATAATAATGTATTAATATTGAAAGAATTTAAAAGTGTTTTTATCGTTATATAATTTATTATGAAAATCATAGAAAGGTAAGTTGTGTTAAGAACTCAAAAAATTTATTAAGCTAATTGTTTTTTGTTTGACAGCCGGTCTTAAAGCGAAGAGATATTCGCCTAGCAACAGCATGACCCAGCTGGCACGTCCATATTCACCGAGAACGAAAACCACCATAACGAGAACATTTCATTCAGAGGAGAGACCTCATCAACTTAAGCAACACCACCCTACACATCAACAACAGCAAGTTTCCAGAAAATTTTATTCGGAAGAAAGAAAAATTGCGAGAAGAAATTTCTACAAGAACGTTCATAATTATAACGACTGGAATGATAACAGTACCGTCAAGTCTACCGTTAAGAAATTTCAAAAAAGTTTGTTTAAACTAAACAATTCAACTGATTAAACCTGTGATTTATTGATTGTTAAATTAAAATGATAATCCACTTATTGTTTTGTATTTTGTCAGGTAATGCCTTTGTTAGTAACTCATTTGATCCATCAAACCCTAATTTTGGAGCTCCTCAGCTAGTCGAACCGATCATCGATCCTGAAGTATCCGAAGGTCAGACGGCCATTCTCTCCTGCAGAATCTCGTGCTCCAAATTGTGTACATATGAATGGTTCTTCAATAGCGAACCATTCAGGCCGGATTCGAGCAGGCATAAAATAAACGTCTTGGGGGATGTCTACTCGCTTGAAATCAAATCTCTCAATTCGTCGGATCGTGGCTTCTATCAGTGTACGGTCAGTAATGAGGATGGAGAGGTGTCTTGCATTGGGAGGCTCAATCCTGTTGGTCAGTTATTTTGAGATCTTTTCAGTATTTGATATTAATTCACTTGTTCTAGTTTAAAAGTTATCAATATAAATTTCAACCAGCTATTATAATCACTATTAGTTTGAAGATTAATATTTAAAAATGCCTATTATTGAACAGGTCGTTTGTCAGGCCACAACTCGCGTCCACGTGATATCATAAGTTCGAGATCTCCCGCACCCTCCCCATTTACATACACAACAGTTCATGAGGTCAAATTATCGTGCACAGTCACTGGAGATCCGACACCCTCCTTAACTTGGTACGTGAACGATGTGTTGATTACGGAAAGAACTGAAAATGTGACAACATATTACGACGTGAAAACTGGATTGGCTGAAATAACGATACTTGACATCACTCGCTACACCGGCGTTGTGCGCGTAACTTGCGTGGCCGAAAACGAAAGAGGAAGAGCCGAAACTGTCTGCACATTAAACGAATCAATACTCAATGATCCACTAATAATCGATTCAAGCTACAGCCATCTGCTTGTTCAACAAATCGCCGATGGTCGTCGAGACATTTCAACAATCAGAACAGGACCAAGATTTTCTCGTCGGGTCCAGCCATGTTTAGTGGACAAGGGCGAAACGATCACGTTGACAGCGGTGGTTCACGGTAGACCTCGACCTTTGGTCACGTGGTTGAAGGATGGAGTACGTGACTGGTTGCCAACGACGACGGAAAAGTATCAAATGACTTACGATGAGGATAGGAATTTATGTCGGTTGATAATAAAAGAATGTTCGTTTGAGGACAGTGGAACTTATTCTTGTGTGGCTTACAATCCAACCGGGCAGTCCGTGTGTTCTGCTTCGATCATTGTTGCTGGTTAGTTGTTTCAGTGATAGATACGTTGGGTTTGAATGGTTGTTAAACGAATAAGCAATAGCAATGAGTTGATTAATTAAAATTAGTATTGTGTAACTACCATTCATGATTGAAGTAAAGTAGAAATATTAAACCGGTCCACTAAGGCAATAGAAATGACATAAATTTGTCTTGCAGTTTTAAAAAAAAAAAATAAAAATAGTGCAATTTATTTGTTAAAATATTGGACACGTAAAACATCGTGACCCGTGCATAAATGTAATTTGAACTACACTAAATTAAGTTTGGAATATAAATAAGCACAATTGCTACTTACTCTGATTTGTAAGTGATTTATAATAAACGCCTAAGTTAAACATTTATTATCATCATTACTATGTTTTTTTTGTAACTATAAATTTTACTTATTATTAATTGAAGTTTGTTAGTTTAAAAAAATATTATTGTCAACAAGCGTCTTATTTTTCTTACCATTAACAGACCCAGCAGATAGAGTTCAAACATTTGAACTGCAATCAGGAAAACCGCATTCTGAAAAGACCCCGAAGTTTTGTGTTACCCTTGAACCCAAAATGGTGGTCAATCAAGGTCAACCAGTAAGGTCAGTGCATTGTATAAAGCTTTTTGTTTAATTTTTTTTATTTTTTTATTAGCTGATTCAATATTAATCGTACTTCGTTCTCAGAAATCATCGAAACCCGTAATTAAATGTCTATTATCATCATCAACAACAACAACAACAACCGACTTTATTAACAACAACTTTGTGAAAATAATATATAGATTCCAGTGTAGAATCCTACCAGAGCCAACCACGAACGTGACGTGGTTCTTCAATGGTGTTGAAATATCGACAGGTCACACGATGAACGAGGTTGACGGGGACATCCTTAGCATTCTGATGATACCAGATCCACAGCCTTCAAACTCCGGCGAGTACACCTGCAAAGTTAGAAATCTGTATGGGGAGAGTGGCACGACCACCTATCTCATTGTCAATGGTTGGTTTTGTGCTGAAAATATAACTCTGTTCAACTTATTTTAATTCAGAAATATTATATAACATACTTTCAGTATGTACTTTGTAAAAGTGTGACTTTTTCAAATTTTTAGAATAAAAGCACAAAATTTTGTTCTAAAGTTAAGAAATTAAACTTCATTCAGGAAGTGAACACGTTGATTTGAAACAAGCACCACCTCGACAAACGAGACAGCCGCAGTTCTGCATGCCAATCCTGCAGACGCATTCACTGGCACCTCCGCCACAGAGTAACAGCAACAGCTTCAACCTGCCGCCAACGTTTTCCATGCCCCTCGTCAACAGGATCGCATCTGAAGGTGCATGACTAGTCAATATTTAATGTAATCACAGTACTCAGATTGAGACATATATTGTAGGACGGTGCGATGGTGTAATGGTTAAGGTGTCTGGAATTGTTGTTGCAGTGTCTTGAATCGAATGCTAAGAGATTCCTGTCTATGTGAGATATAATGAAGGGAGGAATGTAAAAAATTATTTTATTAAACAGTTTATTAAACGTTCAACAAACGATCGAATGAATAATTCGAACGTTTGCAACTAAAAATTAACTTTGCAATTGTTGTCATAAACGTCATGATCAACATTTGTTTTCAATAATTTAACCGCTTTAGGTATATTTATATAATTTTAAACGTTGTCAATGTAAATATTATGCTATTTTAGAAAGCTGCGATATATTCAAAAGTATTATTGGTAATCAAAAGTTTTCTAATAACCGACAACTAACCAGGTTCAGAAGTTTTGTTTGTCGTGAAGTTTGACGGGGAACCATCTCCTTCGATTCAATGGTTTGCCAATGGAAACCTCATCACCGATAAAAGCAGTTCCTGTAAGATATCAACTGATTTCCGCAAGAAAGAAAGCGTCTTGTACATCAGGGAAGTTTTCGTTGGTGATGAGGGCGAATATACATGCAAAGCTGAAAATATATCTGGGGTTGCTTATTCTACATCACATCTTTACATCAGAGGTTAAAATCGAGTAAAATAAACGAATGTTAAGAAAAAAGTTTTTTGTTTCTTATATCAAATTTGTGATCTTTTATTAATCAAATAAACAAGTAAAATTTTTCATTTACATTCTGATTAGTTATATGATTAGTTTAATTTTAAATTGAATTAAATAATCATTCCTTTTATATTAACAGTTTCATCACACCAAGATGAAGAATTTTTTGATAAAAAATACACGAGTGAGTTGAATTATCACCAACACGAGAATGATGGAAGGCCAAAGTTCAATGTAGAATTGAAGTTAGTGGCAGACGATTTAAGAACGCCGTCTTCGTATATGATCAACAAAGAATATGAATTAACCGATGAAAGACAAACCAGAAGACTCGAAGTTGAGAAGCAGTTCGTGTTGGACCAACAGACATCTGAGCAACCTTTTTCGGAAACTATTTCAATTGATCAAACCAACAACAAAACTCTAGAATTTGAAATACAAACGGAAAAACCTAAGAAAACAGCGGAGCTTTATGTTCAAAATAATCAGATAGACAGAAGAACAAGCGTTATATCCGAAATGGAAATTGAAATATCTAAACCTCCTACGTTCTCTGAAACGGTTTCAATAGACTCTAGAGACAGTGTTTCACAAATCTTGCCAATTTCAAAAGGACTTCATGAGATCATTTCTCAACAGGACTCGGAACTCAGAAGAATGACTTTAGAATCAGAGTACGAATTGGCGCCTGAGCCAACATTTTCGGAAACTGTTGCAATAGACACTTCTGAAATACAAGAAGTTTTTTTTGAAAGTCTGGCTACAAAAAAATTATCTGAAATAACGGTACAACAAGAAGCCTCATTGCAGGGAATTTTAATGGAAGCCAAAATTATCTTAGTTGAAGAACCACAAATGTTTTCAGAAACTGTTTCTATTGATAAAACAGAAAACAAAACTCATCAAATGGAATTTCTGATGCCAAAAGAAAACAAAACATCAGAATTGGTGGTTCAACAAGAAAGCATGTTTAAAGGCATGAAACTGGAAGCTGAAATAATACCGGAACCAATGCAAAAGAGTCAACTAGACGTTGAAACGGGATTTGCCCCCAAGTTCCTTATTGAACTTATCCCAACAAATGTTATGGATGGCAGCCCAGTAAATTTCAACGTTAAAATATCTGCAAGACCCATGCCAAACAATGTCTCTTGGTTTAGAAATGAAAAAAATTGCTCAGAAATTGTGCACATAATCACTGATTACAACATTAAAACCGGTGAATCCAACTTGCACATCGCCGAAGTTTTCCCAGAAGATAGCGGTCACTACACGTGTGTGGCAACGAACAAATATGGAACTGCGAAATCATCCGCTTATCTTACTGTCTCAGGTCAGTTTTTAAAATTTATGAGCTGCGTTTTTTTTGTTATTATCCGCAAATATTTGTATAACAAGAGTTCATGCATGATATCACGATTGAAAACTATATTGAAAAATGATTAACTTATTATAAGTTATTGAACTGATATTTCACTAGCAATCAAAATCACAAAAACACAACACCAAACACTTCTTAATTAAAAATTCATTCTGAACTTGAAAAATAAAATTATATGCTTTTTTTTGTTTATTTAAGTAAACTGAAGGTGTTTAATTTAATTTATGTCAACAATGTAATAAAATTTAAATGCTTTAGAATTTAGAATCAAAAAAATCATTGGCATTTTTTTATTTCACTATGGTTTCAAAGAATGGATTTTGTAGAATAACTTTTAAAAAATTATATGAATTGCTTGCTTGTTAATAATGTTTCCGTTGAATAGAGAACAACAAACCTAACATTGAATTTGAAAAATATTGATTTTTATTCGTGTATAAGTTTGATTTACCTTTTCAAACAAATTACTGAAAGTATTAATATTTTTAATAAAACCCAAACCTTTTTGAAAATAAATGTAGGGTTGTGCATTTTAAAAGTCTGAACGTTTGAAGCATGTTGTTGCGTTAACAGCTGGCTTTGTTGCTGTGCCACAATAAAATCTTTCGTTTCTGTTGGTGAAGCTGCTTTCAAAAGTTTCTTGTTACAAATGAATCAACAGCCACTAAGTGCATGTTTCTTAATCGATCAATCATTATATTAGTGATGACCTATAAATAATGATAAATTTCACAGCCTACGAAATCATCACAGAAGAAGATATGAGCATATGCAGTGAAGATTTATCAAACGATCTTTATGATGCTGTTGAATTTGTACACGATAGATATGAAACTGAACAAACAGATTTGTTTAGAGCAAAAGAAAAAATTACTAAACCAACATGTATGGCTGTAATAGACATCCAGCTGCCAACGATTGACACTTTGAAAGGAATCGATGATTCATTTGATGAAGAAAGGGCTGAACTTAGTAAAGTTATTGAATTTTTGCCCGAGGGAAATGTAACACACGTTCCACAGCCCACATTCACTAAGCAAATATTTAGTGAAACTCTAAAGTTTGAAAACATAGAATCGTTAGAAAGTTACGATTCGGACAGACTATCGTCAAAAACTCTTGAACCAAATCTAAATTTTTCTAAAAAATCTGAAATGCCAAATTCTTTATCTACTGTACAAGAATTGCCTGCGAAATCAGACGTAGTTGATCAGATTTCTGACGAGGATATTGAAATAGGAAGGATAACTGGCGAAATAGTTGGCAAGAATGTAGAATATTTCAAAGAGCATCATCAAACTCAGTTTGGAACTATTCCGCGTTTAATAGATTTAAAAGCCGAAAACGTTTCTAATTTGACTAAAACATTTGATATATTCAATATTTCATCGCAAGCTTTACAAAAGTCAGAATTCTCCAACTTATCGTCCGTTGACATTTTTCCGACAATGACAAATCAAATAAAGTCAGAAATAATAAATTTTGACTCAACTACCGTGCTAAATAAAATTGAAATAGATTCATCTGAATCTAAAATATTGCTGTCTAATTTATCTTTTTCTACCATTGCTGACAAACTAGATACTAAAGCCAAAGAGCAAACTTTTAACTTGAATGTTGGACATACTAACGAATTGAAAACAGAAATGAACAAAGAAATGGTGAAGAGTAAATTCGTAGAAAAAAATTTTAAAAAACCTGTCGTTAAACCTAAAGCAGAATATGGATCTCTAATTAGAGTGGAAAAATTTCAGTCTGAAAATTTTTCAAATTTTGTCGAAAATTTGGAAGAGGACATGGCTGCAGTAAAAAATATCGAACAAAGCGTCAAATTTTTGGACAAGAAAATTGTGATTCCGGCTATGACAAAACCTTTAAGTCCTGAAAATGTTTGCCAAGAACAAATCAATATGCTTTCCAGCGTTGAACTAGAAACCACCAATTTACAACATATTGATTCGTTCCTACAATTTCCATTTAAGATATCGAGACCAGGTGTTTTAGCAAGTGAACAATATATATCATACCAAAATGATATAGCAAATAAACTTGATGTTGAATATGATACAGAGTACGTAACTGAAGAATATACCGCAACAACTTGTGACATGCCGTTATCTATTTCAAAAATGTCAACATCTGCGCCGTCTTCCATTATCAAATTTGTTTCTGAAACCTATTCAAACATCCACAGCTATATAGAAAATATTGATAAAACATCCCCTCTATTCGTAAACAATAATTTAACTTCTGATTTCCGTAGAAGTGCGTTTACCACTTATATAAAACAAAAAAGTCCTGAAAAATTTGTCCATGAAAATTATAACGACTTATATGATATTGAGGAGAATAAATCATCAATGGATATAATAAAATCAAATTTTTTTTATTCAAATAAAACTAGCAAACCTATACACAGGGCTTCTCAGCAACATTCAAATTTTAACATGCATCACATCCTAGAAACTAATAATGAAATTAATGTTGAAAATGCTGACTGCAACACCGAATTGTCTAGTTTTTTAACCATGGAGTTCACGTCATACCCAACAGTATATTGTAAACCAGTTTTAGAAACCAACAATTATTTTGAACACGTTAATATTTTAGATCATACATTGCAACTGTATAATATTAATGCTAAAACGATTCTTTTCAAAGATGTTGGAAAGATGTTTTACAATTATCACCCATCCCTGTCTAATATACAATTTTATTCATTGCCTTTAGATTTTGTTTGTAATAAGTCTGAAGTTTTTTCTCAAAACTCTAAATTTTTGATTATTGGTGATTGTTTGGCAAAATATGTTTCTTACAGTAATAGACCAATAGAGTATTCAATAACACAGTATTGGAATAAGGAAAGAAGTCTTTCACCGCAAAAACTTGATGATTTCAAAATCGAAAATATCAATGAAACGACAACAGAAGCAATCAGCTATAAGCCTGTAAAACACCCCAAAAAAGAAAGTAATGCCGCACTAATCCCGTTAAAGGTTGATTCTGATGACGTACAAAATATTCATGTACAACCAGAAAAAAATTTAAGAATCACATGCGTTTTGAATAATTTTAATCACAGGACAGCAGAGGATAGACCTAGTATTCTAATTGACGCTCAAAACGTTTTATTCAAACAGGATCAATTAGGTGAATTTAAAAACAATAATAATTCTGAATATCTTTTTGAAAGTATTATCGATAATACTTTTGAAAAATGTTTCATTACTCCTCAAACAACATCAACCGCAAATACATCTCTTGTCAAATTTATTTCTGAAACGCACGCAAATCTTTTAAGTCACCTTGAGTCGGTTGACAGAGCGTCTGCAAAATATATTAATGAAAACTGTGTAAGAGATGTAGAAAGAAGCGCTTTCACTACTTTTGTTAGGCCAAAAAGTCCTGAAAAATTGTATTATGAAAAATACAATGTTGTATTTGATATTGAAGAGAAAAGACCATTAGTTGACATGGTGAAATCGGAACTCAACTATCCAAATATAATCGATAAACCTATACATCGGTCATCTGTACAATTTTCAAATCTCAACATTCATCAAATTTCAGAAAGCAAAAGTGACAGCATCATAGAAGAAAAGGTTTACTACGAAACAGAAACTTCAACATTATTTTCAACAAAGTTTACACCATATACCATGGTATATTGTCGATCAGTCACAGAAACCAATCAAATTTGTAAAGGTATTTCAACTTTGGATTATACTATTCCCATATATAATATCAATTTTAGTAGGATTCCATTTAAAGAAATTGGAAAGGCTTATTTCAACATTTATCCGACACTTTCAGACTTGCAATTTGAAGAGTTATCTTTTGACTTTGTTACTGGTTACCCTGATATTGTTCTTCAAAACACTAAATTCTTGTATATCGGTGATTATTTTGTAAAATATATCGACATCGGTAGCAAACCAATAGTATATTCTATAACCCAAAACTGGAACAAACGAAGTCCTTCTCCACGAAAACTGGATGAAACTAAAATTGAAAATGCTACTGAACAGAAAACTGAATCAGTAGTTTACAAACCAGTTACAAACCATAAAAAAGAAAACTACGTTAAATCAGTCCCGCTTATTATTAATTTCGACAACTTTCAAAATATTGATCAAATATATTTCGAAAATTCTGAAATTATCAACATAATAGGACATAGTAATTACAGCTTAAAAGAAAACAAACCTAGCGTATTTGTTGGAGTTCAGAACATGAATTACAATCAAGATCAGCTAAACGAGTTTGAAGATCAGTTTGAATTTGAACATGTTTCGGAAAAACTTGTTCATCACAATTTTGTAAAATCTTCTGTTACTCCTAAAACAACAACATCTGCAAAAACGTCTATTGTCAAATTTATCTCCGAAACCCATGCAAATCTTATAAGTTATCTAGAATCTGTGGACAAAACATCTCCTAAATATATTGATCACAATTTGGTTAACAATAACCAAAAAAGTGTTTTTACCACTTTTATCAGACCAAAAAGTCCAGAAAAATGTTTTTACGAAAATTATAACGTTTTGTGTGATCTTGAAAGTACAACCTTATTCTCTGATTCAGTGACATCAGAAGTTTTGTATCCAAATAAAACTAGCAAACCTTTGCATAGGACATCTGTACAACTATCAAACCTTAACATGCAACAAATCTTGGATAATAAAAGTAGCGCTGAAATTGAAAATGTGTATTACAAAACTGAAACTTCTACATTACTGTCAACCAAAATTAAATCATACTCTTTAATGTTTTGCAATCCAGTAACAGAACGTAACGATGTTTGTGAACGAGTTTATTCTCTAAATGATATGATGCTATTATATAATGTCAAAGCTAGTAGAATCCCATTTAAAGAAATTAGAAAGCTGTATCTTAACATTTATCCAACACTTGCCAACATACAATTTGATGCGATGAACTTTGATTCTGTTTCTAGAAAGCCTGAAATCGCTTCACAGAATTTGAAAATGATGACAATCGGAGATTGTTTAGTGAAGTATATTGATTCTTCTAAAAAACCCATAGTATACTCAATTACTCAGCATTGGAAAAAAGAAAGGAGTCTCTCCCCACAAAATATTAATGATACTCTCTTGGGTAACGTCACTGAAAAATTAACAGATTTAATCAGTTTTAGACATGGCTCAAAACTTAAAACAGAATGTTTTACTGAAAGTGTTTCTCAAAGTTATGGTTTAGAACGTATCTTTCATTTTTCTGATACTATAACATGTGATTTTCTTGATAGCTCCAATGTTGAAATTTCAACATGTGAATCAAGTAAAAGTCAATCCATGTTTTTTACGTCTTCATGTATGGAAACTCATGCGTTTGTTTTAATCAATATATCATTTTTTACTCTTCCTCAACCGTCAATTGTTAACGTTCTTTCTATTCCTCAGCCAATCCTCTCTAAGTGTGTCTCAACCAAAATTTTTTCCATGACCAGCAGTTCAATATTTTATCGCGAAATTCTGAATGTGTTCGGTAATACCTTCTCTTTCTCAACCGCTAATGCTAACTTGAGTTATTATAACAATGTATGCTCGAAACATTTGGCAGTTTGGTTTAAAACTAAAACATTTACTAAAGTTCAGATAGTGTTTAATAATTTTGACAAAGTGAGCAAATTTATACAAGTCATTAAACCCAGCGCCAGTAAGGTAGAGAATGTTTCAAACATGATGCAATTTTCAGAATGTAAAAAAAGGCCTTTGTGCTTTGCCACAAGGCAATTTTTGATTTTGGAAGTCGGAAAAATTGATGTATTAGGTTTGTTGTTCATTTTAAATCACAATAATTTTTCTTTTAAATTCGTTTGTTTATCACATTTTAAAAAGAATCTTTTACATTTTAGCTTACCAATATGTAGAAGAAGAATCTGATTCACAGAATGAGTATGTCACTACCACAAATGTTGACATAAAACCATATGAAAGAGCCAAAGAGCAATACATTGCACAAGCTGCTATTACAAATCAAAAGGTTGAAATGAAGTTCAATATATTTTTTGATAAAAACAAGTAGTTACAATTTTATTGGTTAATTTAATTCAATTTTTACCAGGCATTGACCAAAGAATATTTCATTAAACCGATTATTGAAACTAATAAAATTGAAGAATCGGTGATCAATCTGACATTTATTGATCAACATAGAGCTTCTAAAGATTTTCAAAGTTCGATTGCTTATGGTAAAACTAACATCAATAAAACATTGGCGCTGGCTTCAGCTCAGCAAGAGAAATTTAAAGAAGAAAATATATTTAATGCAGAGACCCAACGAACGCTTGTACAAGCGACAACTAAAAGAACAGAAAACGTTTTCATCAAACAAATGGAAAAATCTGTTAATAAAACTTTTGCGCCAGTTGCAAATGTTAAGAATGAGTTTGAAGAACATGTGACTGTTCAAGTAGGAGCTACACCAGCTCCTCAACATTTATATCAAGAAGAGGTAATTGTAGACATCGGAAAATCAACTTCAAAAAAAGAAAAAGTTCAGATAAGTTTGACTCAAGAATTTCACTCAGAAGGCGAAGAAGACGAATTGTTCGTTGAGGCTCGGGAAAGTTTAGACAAAATTGATATTGTGACTAGTGAAATTCAAGTAAAACGGCCGTCTGAAATTAGACATTGTATTAATGCAATTTCACAAAAACTTGATTTTGATGTAGGTCAAGTACAAACTCTAAAAACTATTAATGATACTTCTTCATGCACCGGTTCATTGATAGCCTCTAATCTTAGTCATCCTAACGTTTCTCTACCTAGACCAACTTTTATAAGAACGTCAGTTGGAACGTTAAGGCAGCAAGAGGTAGAATCAATGCACACTAACGATATTTCAATAGCTCATTGTCAATCCGATTTAATTACATCAAATTTCAGCAAAGCAGTCGAAAAGTTAGAATTAATTAGTCATTCGTGTTCAACAGTTGAATTGAAAAAACCAGAAGAAGTGAAAGTTAATCAAGAACCTCGATTCAAAGGTCTCATATCATTTCCCGATTACGTACAAGTAAAATTGTTAAGATTGGAAACGTTAGAAACTATACTTTACAGGACTTCCTTATTGGAATATTTAATGCTATTAGAAAAAGAACTTTCTGTAAAAACTATCAACCTTGATAATATTTCAATGGTATTACCTTTTCCAGAAATTGTTTCAGTGCAGTCTGGGCTTGCTTCTTCTGACAATCGGCCAATCACAAGAGTACAGACAAATGTTTATTTTATTAAAATAGAACAAGTTGCAGTTAAAGATATGAGTTTTGATATCAAAATACCAAAAACTTCAGTTACTCCACATTCTGAGTTTAAATCTATTAGAATTGAACAAGAAGCTATCAGTCGTTCATCTGTTCAAATAGGGAGCAACAAAACTGAAGAAATCATTGATGACTCAATTTCACAAACTTCCAGCATGCTTTGTTTACCTGAAAATTTGGTAGCTAAATTTGGCAGAGCCGAAACTACTGAAGCATCGCTTTACCGGGTTTCATTGTTAGAATACGTAATGTTACTTGAAAGAATCCTAGCTATCAAATCTCTCAATATTGACGATCTCTCAATGATCTTGTCACAACCTGAAATTCAAATGTTGCAAACTGGTTTGGCAATGAGTAATCAACAACCTCTTTCTAGAGCACAAATAAACATTTACTTACTACGTATTGAAAATACTTTTGAAGCCAATACTCGATTTGAATCGTCAAACGTTCGCCCAGTTCAAATTTTTGCAGAAATCAATAAAGCCAATAACGAAACCAAACTGCTTAGTCATACTTCAAGCATAATAAAACACCAATACCAAGAAGAAGTCATACTCAATGCAGTCTCCAAAATTATTTCGACACTTAATGTTCCAGATACTATAAAAACTCCGTTTACAACTGCTAAAACGGAAGATAAAAAATTATCTAGAGTTTCTACTACTGAATATGTAATGCTACTTGAAAGGTTACTAGCTTTCAACACACTTAACTTGGAAAATTCAGCCATGCATTTAGAGTTGCCTGAACTTGTTTTACTACAAACTAGTTATGCTCAAACCACTGAGAAACCAATTACAAGAGTTCAACCTAATTTATATTTTATGCGTCTAGAGCATACGACAGATAGGGACACTAATATAAAATCTGATGTTCCAAATTTATCAGTGATTAATTCTGAATTTGTTGTTGTAGAGACACCTGATAAAACCTTAAGTCACAGCTTGAGTAACATTTCTGAAAAACATTTTGAATTTGTTGAAGACACCATGATTGCCAAAATTTCACAAATTTATAATACGCCCCAAAGCATTGTAGCAAAATATTTAACTATTGAAAAGACAGAGAAAGTGTTAAGTAGAATAACAATAGCTAATTACATTATGTTGCTAGAAAGAATATTAACCCTAGCCCCTCTTAACTTAGACGACTTATCAATTATTTTACCAATCCCAGAAACTACATTTTTGCATTTATCTAGGGCATTACCTAATGAAAGAATATTAACTCGGACTCAAACAAATATTACATATTTGCAACTTGAACAGGTCATAGAAAAATTAAAAGCTGAATATGAGAGCATGATCAAAATGCAGCCATCATTTGAACAACCGATTGATTTAATGAAATCGTGTACGAATCAAAGACAGCTCACTCACGCATACACTAATCTGACAACTTTGAAACTTGAAAATGACGAACCATTAAAAGCCAGGAGTACAGTCGAACAAATGGTTAATGAAAATGTAGTATCTTGTGATTTGATGGCTCCTATGGTTGAACAAAAACCAGTCGCTAGAACGCAACCTCATTTATCCTTTATTAAAATAGAAAATGCAAATCAGCAAGAAATGTGCGCAAACGATAAACAGTCAGTCATGCCTAATTTTATCAAACATTATATGTTGTCAAACGTTATTAAAAACAGAGTTTCAAAGAGAAGTTTTGAACAAACAATTATGAAATCTGCATTTGAAACCTATATGAATCTAGAAAATTATCAAAACATGTCGCTAAGACTTTCTATCCCAGAAAATGTTACTACAAAATTATTCAAAGGACTCTTAGAGAAAAAAGTGGTAACCAGATCTGAAGCAATTAGGCTGTTGACAAAAATAGAACAAGTTTCTGAAGCAACGCTCTTTAGAATTGAAGATATAGCTATGGTTTTATCCATGTCCGATATTGTATCATCTAATTTGTTGTCAGCTAAAACATTCAACAGGATTGTAACTTTTGTAAGGACCAGCAAAGACGACGTTACGATAGAATTTGTTGACAATGCAACTATGATTAATCCAAACGAGTTAGCTGTTGTACTCTCTCCCTCTGTTATTGAACCAAAACAACTAACCAAAGTCATGAGACAGAAACATCCTCAATTTAGAACCAAAGTTGATCAGTTGATTATGATTTTAGAAACTTGCAAAGAATATAAAAAAGAATCTTTTGAAAGTCTATTTGTTCAACCGATTTGTGAGGTTCTCGAGTCAATAATGTCTAACGAATATTCGAAAGAAGTTCTTCTAACACATGTCATCACTTTGACAAAGCATTTCCTAACTGAATACACAAACGAATATAAAAAGCAAAATATGAATGATTTCAGTGTCAGGTTGATGGCAGCAGAAGTGGCCTATGATATATTTGAAAAATGCACTAAAAAAGAAAAATCTACTTTTTCTATAAATCATATTTATGATTACATTTTAGAAGATTTTCTTGAAGAACAAGAACACGACTACAAATTTTTAACTCAGCCGGTAATTTCTTTAGTTTCAGCAGAACGCAAAGAAAAATCATTTAAAACTCCGTGTAAAACCTTTGCAGTAACAAATTATATAAAATTCAATCAGGAAAACATTTCTCAACTGGTCGTAAAACCTCAAATCGTACACCAAGCAAACAAACTAACTGCCGATGAAATTCCAAAAATGAAAGCTAAGGAAAATGAACTTACTATTCATAAGAAAGATATAGAAATAGTAAAAAATGAAAAGGAACAACCTGAAGTCGTTAAAAAACATGAAAAACAACCAGAGAAACCTGAAACACTGTTTGAAGAAGAATGGACAGTTCAAACAAAAACCGAAAAAATTGTTGAAATTCAAGACGAATTTAAAATTGATGGCAGTCAAAAAGTTGAAAAAGATGTAATAATTCGAAAACCTCAAGCCAAACCCGAATCTCCAGTTGAGACTACCGATATGATCGAAGAATGGGAGACTTTAATAAAAACAGAAACTGTGGTAGAAAAAGATTTATCCATAGATATAGAAAGTCGCAAAGTAGAAAAAGAAGACGAAACTGTTCGTGAAGACATGTATGAAGAGTGGGAAACAATAATGAAAAAAGAATTTACGATTGAAAAAAACGAATGTTACGATTCCGACAATGAAAGTGAAATTTCAACGCAATCATTGTACGAAGAATGGGAATTTACCACAATCACAAAAACTGTAGTAGAAGAAGAATTTCCGATGAAGCGAAATATTGTCGAAATTAGGTATCCTCAAAAACGCGGTACAAACATAATTTTCGGACAAGAAAATATAACTGCCACTGAAGACTCACAAACAACTCTTGCAATCACAAAGCAATTAAGTGGTGTAAGGGCTAAAGATCTGAGTGAAATTAACAGGCAATATACATTCAACCAATTTGGGTTAATGTCTGAAACGTTTGATAAAGATCATAAACGTCCGGTGTTTGATGAAGACATGACCGTCACAAAAATAAAAATAGGACACCAAGTGGTTTTGACGACACACGTCGTATCTACTCCGGAGCCAATCTCTGTGGATTGGTTTAAAGATGGGGTTAAATTAAACGAGTCCAACAATTATATATTAACGTATGAAAACGGTTATTGTTTGTTAACAATTCGCAAATTTACCTCACGACATATTGGTAGATATTCTTGCAGAGTTCTGAATGAATTTGGTATAAATGAGTCTAGTTTAACAATAGAAAGAGCAATGATAACAGACTATAGAGTGAAATTTGAAGACGAGGATATCGTAGAAAGCAGAAAACAGTTTGAAACGAGTATCAGGAAAACTGTTGATCAGCCAGATTCAATTTTGAAAAAGCCGCGAGAAACGCTGACAAATCAATATACGGTAAATGAAGAAGAGTCACTATATGAAACCAAAGAATCATGGACTAAAGTATTCAAAGAATATGCAACAAGTTCAACTTCAGTCGGCTCAACATCATTGAATTTGAAAGCGGCATCAACCTCACAATCTCCGCCATATTTTGAAGAAGAAATATCATCAGTTACTGTTATTGATGGCGACGATGCCACACTTTCTTGCAAATTGTTTGGCGGTCCATTCACTTCAATAGAGTGGTTATTCAGAGGCAGAAAGATCGAAAAATCGCGAGATTTCATGATGTACTTTAAGGATGATTGTTGCTATTTAATCATTAAAGAAACCATGCCTACGGATCGCGGACGCTATACCGTTAGAGCCACAAACGATTTTGGATGGAGCGAAACACATATCTATCTAACAGTAATGGGTAAGTTAACCAAGAAAATTTTGGTTTTTATAGATTTTATTCAATTTTTTAATAAGATTCTATTTCTTAAAACAGATTCTTACGAGTTCAATCGTACGACAACTTCTAGTAAATCATTGCCCAGAGTTGAATCTGAGGAGGACATGTACTCATCTGGCGAGGAAACGCTAGATACATGGACTGTGGAAGAATGGGTTTTCTATGATTACGTCAATTACTACAATGTTGACGTCTTCATGAAACGAAATCAACTTTACATTACTAATTATTCTTACGTGCCTTATGATGAGAAATCATTCAAGGAAAGAATTAGTTCCGTTAGAGCAGCCTGTACGAATCACCCATTAGTTAAATTTTTCATTTACATTGTCGTAGTTATTGCTACAAATTTCATGAACAATTTTTAATTAAATTTTATTGGGTCGATACTTTTTGAAATACCTTTAATGTGCTTAGATAAAACTTTAAAAAGATAATAAATGACAAATACTTCTTTATTTGCTTACTTGCAGTGACAGACACGCACATGTTCAGATTCCCTGTTATAATCAAGGAACTGCCGATCTTGGAAGTTTTTGAAGGAAAGAAAGCCGTCATGGAGTGTGTAGTGGAGGCAAGTCCTGAACCCGTCATAACCTGGTTCAAGGTTAGCATTTGTAATTCGTTGCACACTTCAGATAAACAATACTTCTAAATTGCAATTATACTATTTCCTATTAGATTGTTAATAATTTTGTGATCATTAAAAATTTTGTTAATGGTAAAAACAGAAAGAAAAGTATGAAAAATTACGCAAATTATGCAATAAAATAAAAATTAACTTAAAGAATGGCAAAGAAATAACGAGCGGCGAGCACGTGAAGATAACATTCACAAACAACGTATGCACTCTGATCATCGAACACGTGGAACTGGACGATGAGGCCGAGTACAAGTGTGAAGCTAGGAACGAGTTTGGGTCATCATTCACTTGGGGTCAAATATACGTCGAAAGTCAGTCTCGCTGAAAAATATTTAGATATCAATAATATTAAATATATAAATTTTTAGATATTAATGTTTCTTCTTTCATTCTCGTGCCTTATCCTTTCAGGACATTGGCGACCATCGACCTCCACAAAACCCGATCTTTAACACTGTACTTTGTAGTAGTTGTTATGTGGTGATATTAAACAAGTGACACAAGGACTTCACGAATGTTCTTCGTTGTTAACCGCGATCTCTTTTCCCTGCAATCTTTCCAGTAGTTTTCCGCATGATGTGACCAAAAAATTGTAATAGTAATTTCCTCTTTTTATAACCGAACTGTTCTAATACATCCTCATTCGAAGTATGAGAGGTCCAAATAATTTTCATAATTCTTTTCAAAACCACATTCTCAGCGGCGTTAATCTTTGTTTTTCCATGTTTATATAATGTTTAAGATATAAATTTTCGAAAAACTAATTTATCAAATTGACGATTTATTAAATTAACAACCAACCATTTGAACAGCCGTTCAACTGAGATGGGGTAGAATAAAGAACTTCAAAATTGTCAGAAAGAAGTCCGAACTGGCTTCATTGACGAATTGAAATACGTTTGATTGGAAAAGTGATTGATTGAATGAATGAATGATGGTTAGTTGATTGACTGGTTTACAACCGGATTTCATGCAACTCAAAACCTTTTAGTGATGAATAATCGAATTTTTTTGTTTGACCCAATGTAGAAAACTCAATTTTGAATTTCATCATACACATTTTTTTCATTCAATTTCAGAGCATGATGAATTTTTTTAGTTGCTTATAATTGTGATTGTAAATTTTATTATCATCACGCTCTGGCCTGTTCACATTGACATTCAATTTTCTATCTTTCTCCAAATTTGCGGCTACGCTAAATGTTTTTACACAAAAATTATAAAATTGTCATTGAGCACAATTCAATAAACAATCGTTAAATAAATTAACTCAGCACCAATTGTAATTATGGTAAGCATTTTTCATATTAACATTAATCAAAAAACCATTTTTTATATAACGTTATATAGTATTTTTTATAATAAACGTACACTAATTTTAATTACATTCAATTACTATTCAATTGAAAAATCAATGAGAAAATTTAAACATCAATTAAACATGAAACGACAATGAAATAAACAGTTTGAAGAACGTATCACGTGCAAAATATGATATGTCAGTGTCACACACATCAGTGTCACATACACACACACACACACACACACACACACACACACACACGTCATTTAACAAATTTTTGAATTCTGTAAAACAAGAATATATAAATCGGATACTGTTTATCAGGAACTGTTATTTTTGATTACTATAAGGTATCTCTTAGTTTCAAATTATTGGGCCGTTATTGGTAACTTATGAAGAAGAGAATAATCTCAACTCGTGTTCAGCATCCTTTTTTCATTGAGTGATGACGACGACGACAACGATGAAAATAGTTTCAATGGTAGCTTCAACGTCCACAAATAATTCAAGAAGTAAAAATTAAAATGTCTAAAATATAAAAATTAACATTCAAAGACGAAGCCTATATAAAACTTGGCAGCATTATTTACGTAACCAGTTGAACAAGCCTCCTAGTTTATCCTTCGAGAAACATCAAATAGATGATTATACCATTTAATTATTATTAGCTAGAAAATTTCAAAGTTTTATGATAACGTTAGTTTGATGATTGATTAGCTATAAACAATCCAACCAACTGGTTCAACCGAAAATGAAACTCAACAAACAAATCAGTTTAACTAATTAACTCGTGATTGATGAAACGACAGACCAGATAATATGATCAAAAGAAATAACGTACACCGACGGGTTATACTACCGACCAACCAATCAGCCAACCAAACACCAACCAACAAAACAGCAACCGACCTCATTATATTCATCCTCCCTATCCAGGAAATGCAGCTGGTAGACACAGACGACACCGACACTGTCGCCAACGTACAAGCAGCTGGCTTCCTCTGCGTAGTGTAGGCAGCTGAACGTTCCGATGAAGCCATCCTGGCGGTGAATGAACACCGGGTCCAATCTGAAATCATGGTTTAAAATCAAAAATCGGAAATAAAAAATTCACGAGATTTGTGCATTATAAGAACAAACTAATGAAATAAGTGAATGAATGAATTTATAAATGAACGAACGAACGAATGAATGGATAAACAAATTAATGAATGATTAAACACGGGAATGAAACAATGAAGGAATTGGTAGGCGAAAGAACCAAAATTAACGGATGAACATTTACAAAATGAAAACTTCATCATCAGAATAAATTGAAATCTATTAAACAGGTTGCCTCAAATGAAAATTTCAATTGAACAAACTGAATCAAAATAACAAGACAAGTGCGTAAAGAAAAAAAAATTGAATTGATACGAAATGATCCAGTAACTAATTCATTACTTAATCATTAGTCAATCTTCACTCACTTAAAATAATTACTTAGTGACTACTTACCCACTCACACCAAAATACTTACTTGCTCTCAAACAGCCTCCAGATTTGGAGTTCAGATCCGTAGAGGCAAGCTAGTACTCCCAACTGCCCAGGTATCCAGGTTAAATCCAATGCGGGACTCTTGGGAGATCACATGAGCATGAAGATGGAGTACAAATGACGAGAAAGATGACAAATACGAAGCGATAATGATGGGGGATGATGACGATGAGGAAACTAATTGGAATTATGAAAATTAGATAAACATAGGTTACATCGCTAACGGTATACATTGCACCACGTAACGCAACGTCAAAAAACTAATTTTTTTCTTAACATAAAAAACAAATGAATTGGAAAACACACAGAAGAACTTGCAAAAACATCTCTTAGGAGCGCTATTTAAAAGTAGGTTGAAGTACCACAGTACTAATGTTAGCTAAAAGTACATAACAGACAAATAACCAAAGCCGTATATAAATATAATACTAATAATATTTATAGCAACAAGATTTAAAGTGTCTGGGGAAACTTTGGCCTGTGCTACAATACTTAAGCAACATCATCCTAACTAACATTAGGTGGATAGATGGGGAGGAGATCGTGGATGGGCCTGCCATCATCCTGGTGCCATATTTTCACCGTCATGTCCGCTCCACAACTTGCAAAAAGGTTCGGCTCGTCGGGGCACCATCTGACACGGTAGACAGGTGCCTGGTTGGAAGGTCAAGGACATTCATTCCTATTAACATTAATGCTGTTTTATGCATCACTCAGACCAGAGGTAGCACACTAAATACGCAATGCAAGAGTTGTTTGCATTTGATGACGGTCACTTCAATTTCAACCGTAAGCTTAACTTAATCATAGCGCCATCATTCTAAATGTATAATAATACGTAAGCTAAACTTATGATATGAAACTGACGATGTGGCCAGAGTAGGATTTGAAGTATTGATTAGCGTGGATGGTGGAACACATGTGTATGTAACCAGAGTCGGTTCCTACTAAATATCTGAAAATCGTTAAAGCGAGTATTGTTATCATTGTTTACTTGTAATTATATTCAATGTAAATGTAATAAAGATAATTATTTTGTTGATAATTGTAATGACAACGACAATATTTCATAACGATGTAAATTATTTTCTTAAAATATAATTGAGTAGTTTTGATAGGACCGCACATACAGTAATGCTGGCTGGTGTTAACAACAATAACAAAAGAAAAGCGGTAAAAATAGCCAAGGAAGGGACATCTATTTTGAAGTTAAATATATTTCATTTCATATCTTCCGGGCCCAAACACTTGTCCATTCAAAATGTTACCTTTGAATACGCACGCATGGCCGAAGATTCGGTTTCGATCGAACGCTAGTTTTGAGATCAGCTATAAACAATTTTTCATCATCACCATCACATTAATCATAGTCTTAACCATTGCTCATTGCAACAATTCTACATACACATCTGGTTGAGTTTCGCTGAAGTCGAAGCAGAGCCCTCCGTCAAACATCGACTCATTATCAGGCACGGATGAACTGTTGTTGCTATTGTTGGCTTCAACTCGCGATGACATAGACTTCAAAGTCATGATAACTGTCAGGAAAAAACACCACCAACAACAACTTATAATAGAAATGATAAATACTGGTCTCGTTATAATTATTATTATTATTGATGTTGTGCGATGTCTTGTGCTACGCGATGGTGTAATGGTAAAGAGGTCTGACATTGATATCGCAGTGACTGCGTTTGAATGCAAATAGATCTCAGACTTTCACACAAGCAATGTGTATGAGCTTTGATCTGCGCGTTTATTTGTTTATATTGTCGTTGTTGTTATTGTTGTTGTTATTATGACTATATAATAATAATTATTGTTGTTATGATCATTAGAATTATTATTGTTGTTATTATTGTTGACCTTGGCATTGCAATCCGTTCAGTGTAGTCCAATGTAAAACTCTTCCGCCTGTTGGAGATTACGGTAGTAACAAATAGTAAATTGGTTACGCCGCAATAATAATAACAACAATAATAATATTAATAATAACAATAATATTAATAATAATAATAAGAAGAAGGAGGAAGAGAAGAATAACAAATGAACGCAAAAATTGGCACAGATCAAATTGAAATAAAAATAAATAAAACGTTAACAATGGTATAATTATTAAATTACAATAATAATTATGCGAATCACGTGTATAAAAAAAATGGCATGAATAGTAACTTAACTAATTATAACAACATGTAGTTATTAATTATTTAGATGTCAATTACACTGTAAAATGATATAACTCGACAATTATGATATAACCAAATGATACAACTCGAAATCACATGATATAACCAAATGATATAACTCGACAACCATGATATAACCAAATGATATAACTCGACAACCATGATATAACCAAATGATATAACTCGACAATCATGATATAACTAAATGATACAACTCAACAATTATGATATACAATTTGGCAACCTATGGACGTAGAAATGACCACTTCATAGCCATTCTTTATCGTCCATTGAAGGGCAAACACGGGATTCTTGTGGGCAGTAGATATACCACTTGGTGTTCGAAACATTTGGGTTAATCAAACAATACAAATGCTAGTCTATCTAGAGATACTGGAATAGTTCTTAAGAGAACAGAACGTACGTTATGGTTGGTATTAATTTTTTTTAACGTTATTATTGTCATAAAAACAAACTACTAAATCTTCTAGTAAATCATCATCAACGCCGTCAACAACTTAATCATCATCATCGTCGTCATCATCATCAAATCATCATCATAATCATCATCATCATCCTCATCATCGTCCTAATCACCATCGCCACAAAGTTGACCACCATCTTCACTGTAACCACAAATCACTCATACCTACTAACAATGAAGTATAAACCAGGAGCGGTGTGAACTGACTGATGTCATAAAACAACAACTCACCACTGTGCAAACCCACCTGACGGCAAACAGGATGCAGTTTCATCACCACCACCACCATCATCATCATCATCGTTATCATCAACATAGTCATTATCATCATCATCAACACTCTCCTTTATCATCATCACCATCGTCAGTTTTGTCGTCGTCGTCATCACCATCCTATTCATCACCAGCCTCATCATTCTTTCAATCGTCACCATTATCCCCCATTATATAGCCATCTTCGTTAGATATACCACCATGATAATCGCCATGTGTGTGTGTGTGTGTGTGTGTGTGTTAAGTGAGTGTATGTGTGTAAAGTGTGTGTGTGTGTGTGTGTGTGTGTGTGTGTGTGTACTAATTGTATATGTATAAGTGCAAAAAATAAGTGCCTTTCTTTAACCTAACCCTCACATATTTAGTCAACTAGAGACTACATCACCAATACAACCAACACATTTTATCCATCATTATTTCCTCAACATACATTATCATTCACAAACACACACACACACACACACACACACACACACACACAAAAACACACACACACACCACACACACGTACATACACGCACAGCATCAAAACAAAAACTAACAGCAAGCATGT
>NW_008705330.1:5578918-5711764 GCF_000326865.2 Helobdella robusta | reverse complement strand
CAAGCATGTATGNTTTAGTATTACTGAAGGCTATGGCAGTAACACCACTTTCGAATTTTATGATTTTTTCTGGGTTCTGAACAAACATGTAAGTGAAGTTTGCATTTTTTTTTAGATAATAATTGGTAAGTTCGCTACTATTGCTATTAAAAATTTAAGTCAGCCATTTTCATTTATTTAATTAGTTTATCACCTATTTTTAATCACTCATTTGATCTTGTTTTCAATTAATAGTTTAATTGGTCAGCCAATTATAAAAAAAATAACATCATTCATTCACTCAAAAATCTTCTCAATCATTCAACCAACCATCCCCCATCAATCAAGACTTCCAACAAAATTCCAACCAGTCAGCCCACCCCACTCTGATAACAACATATTGCTACCTCGAAATTCTTGATGGACCAACAACACGCATACCCCATCTTGTGCTGGGAGGAATCAGGCTGCGTGTAACCAACTGCCAACAAATCCTTCAATTGAACAGAAAAAAGTGAACAAAATTAAACATTTTTAAACGAGGGGATGATGGATTGAACGGCTTAAACTAAGGTCGAAAATCAACTTTTTTTTAATTATCAATCAACCAGCTAGCCAACCAGCCATCCAACCAACAAGCCAACCAACCAACCCACCAACCAACACACCAACCAACAAACACACCAATCAACCAACCAACCAACCGGATTCTGTTGATTCCTGGACATGCACGTGATGAAGAAGTCGTTGACCAGCGGACATTTGTACCTCCAGAGCGGCTTCAAGCAGACATTATTGCTGATGAAGAACGGCTGGTCCTTGAAGTGTGGCACAGGGATCGATAACTCAATCTTACTGGTTGACCCAATTAACGAAATTGGGTCACTCTCTCGATTAATGTTCGACAGCAAATGTTGGTCCCATTCTAAAAAGAAAAGAAAAAATTCATTGAAATCCATAAATACCCACACAAACACATAAACACAGACACATATAAATTGTATATATATATACAAACGAATAAACGCATAGAACCTTCAAGATTCAATTGCTCTCTTTTGTAGAGGAACAATGGAATGTAGTACTGGTTGAACTGCAGGATGCGTTCTAATATGACCGCTAGATCCAACAAACTGGCACTCTGATGACGTTGATGATGACGTTGATGACAATGACAACCAGAATCATCATATTAATAACTTTGACGATTAAAATGATGTTTAGGATGATGATTGTAAGCACGAAAATGATAAGAACGACGACGATGGTGATCACAATGATGATGACGGTCAAGATGGTGATGGTGATAGCAATGTAGAAGTTTATTGGTGATAAGGTTATAAAACCATTAACCAACTTCACGTCATTATTACCATTTCAAACCATCTATCATAAAATTATAGTAAAATGATAATCATTAAAAATCATTATCCTCATCATCAGTAACAACAATGCCATCATCATCATCATAAACAACAACAAAAATGTTATCATAATCATCAGCAACATCATCATCATCATCATCATCGTTATCACCATCGTCATCATCATCTTGGACAAACATTCAGATCAGAATCAGTTGTATTAGTTTGTTCAGATAGCTTCGGCCCGTGCTGAATTACTTCGACAATATCGTACTCACCTGAGTGCGATGACGATGACGACAAAAGTGACGATGAAGACGAAAATGATACAGTTATTACGATGACGTCATATTAGGTCGGAAAAACAAAAAAAAACACCAAATAGTAAACTTACAAGTTTGCGTGTTAAATTTTTTGGGGGCAGACGAGAACAATGACAGCATCCTATCTGCGTGGGTGGGTGTGGGAAGTTATGACTGTGATGAACATAACAATAACAATAATAATATTAATTTGGGCGACGCGATGGCATAATGGTTAAAGGCGCCTGGTCCAGCTGTTGTATTGATAGGATTCACTGGATTCGAAAGCAAAAAAATCCCAGCCTATCGTACGCAATGTGTGTGTATGTGTGTGTGTGATGAAGAATGTGTGTTTGTCGTTGGAACCTACAAAGTAAGGGCATAAGAGAGAGAGAGAGAGAGAGAGAGAGAGAGAGAGAGAGAGAGAGAGAGAGAGAGAGAGAGAGAGAGAAAGAGAGAGAAGGAGAGAGAAGGAGAGAGAGATTGACCTTTAACCTTTAAATAATTTTTATTAATAATTATTATTATTTATTGTTTACTTTGTACTTTGTCATCCGTTATGTAAAAGTCAAAGTATGAAACCTGGCAGGTTTTATCCTTTGAAAAAAATTTATAGAAAAAAAAAATAATATTATTATTCCTTCAATAAATCATTTATTTGTTTATTGATAATTAATTCATTAATTTACTTCTTCCTAATTATTTAATTGCGTTTGTTTTTTTTTCAAGTTAATATTTAAATTGACTGACTGATTGATTATTCTTCAGCAACCATCTCTCTCTCATTCATTTGATTATTCACTTGTCGCATTGTTTATCAATTATACGAACAAAAAATTCAATCAATCAGTCAGTCAGCCAGTTGGTCGGTCTGCCATTCGACCTCAACCAACTATCCAAACCCCAACCAACAAACCAACCAAGGAACGAACGAATGAACGAACGAATGAAAGAATGAGTGAATTAAAAAATGATTGAAAGAATTAATGAAGAAGACAACCTTGACGACAATCTTATCGGTCTGCAGATCTTTAGTCTTGCGGGTGGCGTGCAACGTAATCGTTCCTTTCTCCAGGTACTTCTCGCTACCAAACTTGCCTCTCAGCAACTAAATGAAACAAACAAATTGAATGTGGCCAAGTAATGGAATTTAATTAAATTAATCATTTCCTTTGAACTATGTCACTGAATTATTTTAATCTCTTCGATTTGAAATTTGACAAACTTAAATTACCAAAAAAGAAGTTATAATTGAATAAATATTTGATCCGCCAAATAATGTAGCGAAAGACTGCCAAAGTCTTGCGCTGTATTGATCACGTTCGACTACAGATACTTCCGCGTCCTACCGTATACTATATCCGTAAATTGCGTTTGTTGAATGCTGGAAAGCGCTATATAAATCGCATGACTTCCGCAAACAGCACCGACATCACTGAACGAACTTCTTGATAATTCTTATTCCTTTGCATAACGGACAGAAGTTCCTCAGAGTCTTTCATCACGATCACATCGGCCAGCTCAAATAGGCATATCGTACCTACAATTAAACATATATCATATCACCATCTATATCATTTTGAGTATCATTAGCATTGTAATTAGTATCATTATTAGTATTCTTAGTATCATTATAATTGTAATTAGCATTACTATTAGTAACACAGTAGAAGACAACACAGATGAAAAAGTTAATAATCCTGTAAGATTGTGATTGGTATTGGCATGACATAGATAGTGTAAATCAACGAACCTTCATCACTTAATATTATTTCGACATGTTCGTAATCATCGTGACGTTTGATGTAATGCCTCGGCGTGTACCTATCTATTTCACACTCGGAGTCCTCTAAATTATTTAAGTTGGATTGAAATGTCTTACCTTTATTAATTAGTAGGTACACATAATGAGTAATGATCAAATCAAAAGTTGGATTTGATTAAATTTATGTAATTTAATTAGCAAGTAATTAATGAGTAATTTAATAGAAATACATACATACATACATACATACAATAACAACGTATTTATATAGCACTCTAAGTATACAGTGCACCCATGAAAGCATGCAAAAATACGTCCCATGTAAAATAAATTTTTATCACACTAACTCATCGAAGCATCATAAGTATATGAAATTCATTCATCATATCATTTAGACAGAAATTAAAAGGTGTTTAAATAGTGGATATTTTTTTACAAAAAAATTTGCGAAGAATATCTTTTAAAGAGCATTGAATATGTAGGTACCAGATGCATCGGATCCTTTTTGTGAAAATGAACTTTTCAGCGCTGCCTTGCCGATAAGTTTTCTGATCAAAAAGTATTTGTGAGGTAACACCAAACATTAATTTTTCAATAAGTTGTTTTGTAAATTCGCAATAGATAGCATGAATTATTTTTTCTTTATAAAATGGTAATCTCAAAACAACGAGATTCATTGTTAATTAAATTAATAATAATTGTTGCATGAAACAAGATAGATGTTAAAAGATATTTTTTTAAACTTACGCATGAATGAATGAACGAACAAATAAATAAATAAACCAATTAAATAAATGACTAATTAATTAAATAATTAATTAATTTTTAACTTTGAGCGCCTTCCTTCAACCACTACAGTTGGCAAAAATTGCTAATTTTCCAAAAAATTATAAAAATATATTATTTTGAGAATTGATATAATAAAATAAATATATTAAATCAAGGGTGGGTAAACTTTTGCTGTGAGGGCCGCATTGATAACTATTTTACCCTTGTAAGGGCCGCATGTGTACTTAAATAGCAAATTTTTTTGATTCAGGGGCAAATTTTATAAGATTTGTGGCTCCATTTTTTGGCAAACAAAGCCTCGCGGGCCCCACTCAATAGCTTGGCGGGCAGCATGCGGCCCGCGGGTCGTAGTTTGCCCACCCCTGTATTAAGTAATAAATTAAATCAATAGTATTCAGGTACATAATATTTGAATAAAGCGAATTTGAAAAATGTTTATAAATAACAATTATAAAAATAGTTGATACTTTAATGAAGATTACTCCTACTAGTTAAATCTTAAATGGTAGACGAATATAATTTATCTTATATCATATTATTATAATAACTAGAAGAGTTTCGAAAAAAATAAAAAAAGCTCTTTAAGAGAACTTCGAAATCCTCCATCGGAGAATCAGTGAACCATGACGTCAGAGGTCTGGGCGTCACATCAACACCCGTCTCGTTGATAATCTAAAATAAATTGGGGAGAAATTTATAAATCTCTATAAAATATAATTCTATCATTGTGGAACAACTTTTGTGTAACTGAAAAACTAAATATTTTTAATATGAATTAATATTCAGGTAAAACCGGAGATCCGTCTTTAGATGCCCTAATTTCCTAATCCTAAATTTGGTGTATCACGGCAGATGGGTCATGTTTAAAAATTAAAATCAAATGGGTGAATACAATTTTGTTGCAATTGTATATTTTTAAAAACCACTACAAACTTTACATTTTTACAACAGCTAGGAAAAAAATGAATCTGGTTTTATCGAAAATTCTTACCTTATATAAATGTTTCTTGAATAATTTCTTCATCGTAAATGTTTATAATTATAAATTATTAAACATTGAAATAATTTAGTTTTCTATTTAAATAATTTTGGATAATTAAATTTTAGAACAATTTAGTCTGCCGTTTGTCTGTTTTTGTAAAATTCAAAAATGCCGTCTCTCAAGCCGTTAACTGGAAATGTATTAAATTATCAAATAAACTTTAAACCGTTTTTTAGAAATTATTTCTATCTCAATTTTTTTAATTTTTATTTCAAAAATAAAAATTTTAATTATTTAAATAATTTTTTAAATTAAATTTCTTTTTTTCATGCAAATATTTGTATTAATATACAATCCATATATGTAAAAACAATCGTACTAAAGTTTCCTTTCAACATTATTCGCAAATAAATCTCCGCACACATGAGTTGAGTTAAAATTTAAACATAAAAATTTAATTTTATCGGAAAACTTTTTATTAATTTTAGTTTATATCAATAACGTAAATGCTTTATTTAAAATTTATACAATATAATATATAATTGTAATTAATTCGTAATAATGTTTGCCTTGAAACTAATGACTGCTCTCAAACCCAAATTCAGCAACATTGCTGTTGCTATGTTGGGAAGAGAGCCATCAATGTTTTTATCGAAACCGAAAAATTGTTTTGCTGTTTCCAATTTATCCACAACAGGACAGAGGCCATCAAACAGAATATTTTATAATTACAACTGCACCACCATTAACTATGCTGTTAAAAATAAGACCACCACCAACAACATCAACAACACCAATATTATCAGCAGATCAGCAAGATTGTTCCATACAACACCGAGAAGATACATCAATCCAATCATTTTGATGCTTGTCAAACCACTGTCCAAATTTGTTTCCATGTTTAGTGGAAGGTTATTTTAAAATTTAAATTATTATTAATTATCTTAATTTAAATTTTAATCACTCATTTGTTATAAAATATAAATTCACAATTATTTTCTAAATTAATATACAAAACTAAAGTCTACTAACTATTTTTAAATAGGTATTTTAGAATCTGGTGGAGACGATTGACCCCGGAACAAAAACTTCACTACAAGAACAAATTCTTTAAAAACTATAAATACCTAGTAATACCTTTTGGGGTGCTTGTGATTGGGGAGGGAATTTTTTACTACACCCATCTTCAAACGACCCCCATCACGAACAGGAAAAGATTCATTGGTATTTCAGATGATCAGATGATGAAGTTGTCTGAATTTGAATTGAAAGTTGTATGTTGAAAAGTATTTATTCACATTACACTGTCTTTTAGTCTTTTTTATGTAAATTTTTTAATTTTTTGTTAAGGATTAATTCATTTATATTGTAGTTTACATTACATATAGTGAGATTATGAATTGCTCAGAACAAGTTAATCTGTTGGAAACAACAACTTCTTGTCTATTACTACTTGTTCAAGAATTTAATATTTTTTTATATGGTTAATAAATCTTGGATTAAAAGTTTTAGAGAGTGAATTTTTGATTTTGTTGGTTTAGTTGGACAAAAATTGTTTGTTAAATTAGTACAAAATAGTTGTAAATAATTTCCAATTAAGGTAATTAATTGATTGATCATTTAATCAATTAATTAATTGATTATTAATTCTTGTAAGCAAATAGAGCAGTTGAAAGAGAACATAGTACCAGCCAATCACCCACTCTACAGGAAGATTCAGCTGATTGTGCAGAGGTTGATTGACAGCAATGGGGACCTGGACAAGTTGAGGACACAGCATTGGACCATCTGCGTCGTCAACAATGACACAAGCAATGCTTTCGTCCTACCTGTGAATTTTTGTTATCCTTGTTTTGTGCATTTTAAACTTTACAATGTTAACATATGTCATGTGTTATACTTGAGGGATGTTGTTTTATAGTTTCATTGTGACTAAAATTCTATTAACTCAATTTGCCTGCACAATCCACATCCACAGTCTGGTCACATATTTGTCTTCACTGGTTTGATGAAGCACATATCCAATGATGACGAACTTGCATTCATTCTTGGTCACGAAATAGCACATGCTGTTCTTAATCACGGGGTTTGTATTGTTTTGTTTATATGTTTTGTATGTTTGTCTGTTTGATGTGTGTTTGTTTGTTGTGTGTTTTTTGTTGTATGTTCCTGTTGTATTATCATTCTTTATAGCATGAAACTGCATTTGACAGTCTTTCAGTTTCTGACATGGTGTTCGAACCAGGTTATTACACAATAACAATGACGCAAGGCTTGACACTTACTGTCAGAGCTAACTCATCAATCATGATATGCCATTTGACGTCATCATATCTTACCATTTTCATCATTTCTACTCATCTTCACCATCTACATAATCACATTATCTTACCACAACGAACAACAACAGGCAGAACAAGTGAGCTTCAGTAGTCTGCTAGATGTATTAATCATCATCTCGATGGCTATGATATGGGCGATTATGCCTGGGGATGGTCTGGCCATGGTTACGCAGTGGTTCTATGATAAAGTCCTCAATGTTGGTACTTTTGTTCGTTTTTTGGATAGATTGGTGAAGTGATTGGTGAAGTGATTGGTGAAATGATTAGTTGTTGAGTTGAATGATTGATTAAATGATCAATTGAATTATCACCATCGTCACAGATCATGCTCCATCTACCGTACAGCAGGAAACTCGAGTTGGAAGCTGACGAGGTGGGTCTCAGACTCGTCGCCAAGGTTATCATTTCACCGTCCTTTCATTTTTTCATTCATTCATTCATTTGTTCATTCATTCACTAGTATATTTGTCCATTCATTCATTCACTAGTTCATTTGTCCTTTCAATCATTCACTAGTTCATTTGTCCATTCGTTCATTCATTTGTTCATCTTTTCAACAAATCTACATTAATTTGATTTTGTACATATTTTTCATCTGATCATTCGGTCTGAATGTAAATTTTATTTCTTCATTACAAAATTTACATTTACATTAAAAAAAAACTCTTCATTTGTTATATAGATACCGTAAGGTTAACAATTCACAATTAAGCAAAACTTGGTTACAATTACAAGATCACCCAATTAGAAGATCACTTAATTAGCAGATCATTGTCTACGCCATCGTGATCACCAGGCTTGTTTTGATGTGAGAGAGGCGAGTTTGATATGGCAGAAATGGTCGTTGTTGGAGCAGTTGAATGGAGATGGCAATGCGAATGATCTGCCTGCATTGCTTTCCACCCATCCGAATTTCGAGGAACGATCAGACAAGTTGGACAACCTCATGCAAGATGTTTGTTTGTTTCTTTGTCTGTGTGTTTGTTTGCTTGCTTTGTTTGTTAATTTAGCATACCTAAGTATATGTTAAGTATATATATATATATATATATATATATATATATATATATATATATAATATCACATATGGATGCTTATATTACCTTATACATAGAAGGCTCATGCAAACATATATAAAACATATATATATATATATCATATACTGCATATATAATTATATAAAGCACGTATAAAGCATATATATATATATATATAACTTCATAAGCTTATATAAATCATATATATATATATATATATATATATAGCCTATATATTGAAAAATGTAACCGGAGCGCTATGCAGATATTATTATTGTTATTATTATTATTGAACAATCAGGCAATCGACATGAGGAAGCTATGCAACTGCCCAGAATTGAAGTCAAGCAGCTCATCAAACGATTTGAAGCGTCTGAAGATGCTGGTTGATGAGAAACTGAGTAAAAATGATCGAGTTTAAAATTAATGATGAAACGTGTTCGTACGTAGCTCGCGTGAAAATATTTTTAAAATATTATTAATATAAATATTTGCAAATATTTTATGTGGAATGTTATTCAAAAAAATGAACCACGCTTTGCCCTATAAAATTCAGTATGAGACTGATTCTGGTCTCATAAAAATTCCATTTGGCGAGAGGGACCTTACGGAAGATTATACGATATTCACCGAAGACATCGTTGAATTCTGCATAGCAAGAGATCGCAGAAGCAAGGCGCAACATGCACCTAAAATAAAACTGGTTGTCATACCATGGATATAACCATATATATCCATTACCAAATATAACCATGCATACATATATATATATATAACTAAATAACTTCTTTCCAGTTAGACTAATAGGCCTGTGTGCTCCTTCCATGAAAAGTTTCTCTTAACTAAAATAACGGAAAACGTTACTTTTATCATTTTATATTAATTTATTATAGGTAATGTAATGAAAAATTTAGTGAAATTAGTAACTACGAAAACCAAAGAAGCAGGACAACGTGCCTGCCATCATGAAATGATGTAACCGAACAGTAAGTAGCCTATTTTAAAGGTGACACTGTTAATTTGCTACCTGGAAAATCATCACATTTACTTGTTTTCTGATACATTTCGCATTTGGGTAACCAAACGTAAACATCATTGTATGCCAAATACTAAAAATCCTTCTTGCTAATATAAGTTGAAAAAATTTACACATCAACATTTATATTTTTACTCTTTTTAGCGCAAAAATGTAAGGCCCGATTGAAAACCAAAAATATCGTGACTATAAATTGTGAAACAAATAATATAAAATAGGTGTCCAAGTTTAATCAGAAATTTGTATAACGTTGATAAACGACGTGCATTTACAAAATATGTCTTTCTTTTTTTCCCAATTCGTAGGTATCCTATTACAAGCTCTGTTTCAGTATTTAGATAATACAAATAATAAAATAACACATAATAATGATAATACAAATGAACGGTTTATATATTATTAAAGAAAAGATAAATTCATTTTGAATGGTAAATACAAAAATTTAAGCAAAAAAATCATGTGGGTATGCGATTTCTAAGGTATTCCAGGAGTACTGCAGTGCCCTTGGCGAGTGTAGATGCATTTGGATTGCGGAAACTGTTGCCTTCAAGTTTGAGAGACCTGAGAGAACGTGATTGGTCGAATGATTGAATGTTTGATTGGATGGCTGGTTCATTGGTGGTATAAACCATCTATGTATATTTTTGTTGGATGGCTGGTTCATTGGTGGTATAAACCATCTATGTATATTTTTGAAACCATCGTTTATAAAAAAATTACTACCATTTTAAATATTTTAAATGAAACTTAAGAAAAAAATTGTGAACAAGTGAATGAACTTTTCATTGGAATGGAAACACATGGCGAAATAAAACTTTGAAAATAATATTTAGACAATATTATGACATAATATAAAGTAATATAAAAAGAACATAAATAAGTAAGGAAAAACCAAAATTTTTTTCCGACCTGAGTTGTGTACAATTGCCAAGCGTAGGTGGAACACTACTGATGTTATTATTCTGCAAGTCGAGAACTGATAACCTAGGCAAAGATATCAAACCATCCTCCACTTGTATTTTTTCGATCTTATTATCACTCAGCATTATTATTTCTATGCTCTTGACGTTATAAAGACAGGCGGGAAAAACTGTGAATCTGAAATTAGTGGTTTGGTTTTAATTATTATTATTTTCTTGGGTAATAAATATAATTAAATTATTTTTAATAGAGAGACGGACAGACGAAAAAAAAAATGAGTAGGTGGATGGATGGATGGGTGAGTGAATAGATTGATGGATAAATAAATAAAAATGTGAATAGAATGGATGGACAGATAGATGGTTGGATGAATAAATGAATGAACGAATGGATAGATAAAAATGAATGAATGGATGAATAGATAGATGGATGGGTGGAAACCTGTTCATATTTAAGTTGATCTCTCTCAAATGAAGCAAGTTCTTTAGACTACCTGGCAGGCTGGTCAGTTGGTTACTGCTGCAAGTTTTTTCATGAAAGAAAAAATAAAACATTGATTTTTAAAATTTCTAAATCTATAATCAAGTAAATAAATATGATATTAGTGTAAAATATGACTAAATGATCAGAAAAACGAATAAAAAAAAAACAAATAGCTAAAATGAACCCAAAATTAAGAACTAAAAAATCTAATAATACAATAAAGTCACTATAAATTGCAGGCAAACCATCAAGTCCTACACATTAATTTACGACTCATGAACGTATTGTATGTTTCTAGTTGTTAATCGAATTATAACAACTTGGTGAAATGGTTAAAGTACCTGGCACCGTTGTTGCAGGGATCAGGATCGAATGCAAGAAGATCCCTTCCTAACACGAGTGATATATGGAATTCGTAATATTTGAAAATAAAATAATTTCAAAAATACAAGAACCTAAAATTCAAGAAGACCAATCTGTCCAGCTGACAAAGAGTGTCACAAACCGATGTCATCTTATTGAAACACAAATCTAACTCATTCAGTGACTTGCTCAAGTCTGCTAATCTTCAAATGATTTTAATTACTTTTTTAATTTACGAAAAAACTAATTTAATTAATATATAATTTTCTATTAATTAATTAACTAATTAATCTATAATATTAACAATACACACAAACTATTAATTTAATAATCCAATAAACGAGTACATAAACACATCATAACCGTCATTATTATAGTTAAATGCATTTTCAATATTATTTTTACCAACACAATTTTTCTAATTTTTCCCCCTTCATCATCACCACCACAATCATCATCATCTTCTTCTTCACCATCACCACCACAATCACCATTGTCGTCGGCATCATCACCACCACCACAATCATCATCTTCTTCACCATAAAAATTATCATAAAATGAAAAAAAAACAACTCAGAAAGAAAAAAAATCAACATAAATTAAGTATAAAAAATAAACTTGAAGATGAAAAAAATGAGATACTTTTGAGGAAATCCCGAAAAGTTATTTTTGGAAGCGTCAACTTGTGTCACGCCACACTTAACTGCACCCGCCACGCAGCTTTCTGGAATTTCCACAAGTTTCTTATTTCTGAATACATGAAGGACATATCTCAATCTTCTTAACGGTAACAACTCGTTCAGAAATTAAAAAAATTTTCTTTACAACTTAGTCAAAACCATGTAAGTCATCTAAATATGAATCGTCGTGTATTTTGAAAAGCCTCAATCACTCTGATTCATGTTCTTCTTTCACTATCTCTTATAGATTTCTTAACTTAGCAACTGAAAACACTTCAAAATTAATTGATAAGAGTTTAATTTCTGTGAAGAATGAAAAATTTAACATTAATTTGTTTTCACTAAAGTGTAATGGAAATTAATTTATCCAAAATATAAATATATATGTATATATAATAAAAGAATTAATCCCCATTTAAACCATCAATGTTTCAAATAAGTTTGAAACTTTGAATTTAGGTAAAAAAATTGAATAAAGAAATGTATGAACTACGAAAATGTTCAAAATTTTCGTCTTCAGGACCATGTATTCATCAAATAAATCGTCACAGGATGGCTGGCCGTCAATAATTTTGTTGGGGTTGCTTTTGTTTGTATTTTTGTTGTCATTTGTTGATGGTGACGTTGTTGATGACGTAACTGATTGTTCAGACACCAGACGATTTTTCAAAAATTTCTTAATTTCCACGGTTCCTCTCTTCGTTAAGTGATGAGGTTAGTGCGGCGAAAATGGTGTTTATTCAAGAGAAAAATTCAATTAATTTCAATTAAGGAAATAAAAAACCAATCCATCCAATATGTAATCAATCGTTCAACATCTTTCGCAATCAATCATCCAAGAAAAGTCTCAATCAATTAAATGTTTAAATATTCAATTAATCACTCAACTATACAACCAGTCATTCATTCAATCATTCAACCAACCATTTTCATTAGTTATTTATCACAATTGTTGGTAGCCAACCAACCAGCAAACCAACCTAACCTATTAATCAACCAGCCAAATCAACTGACTAACCAACCAACCAACCAACTAGCCAACCAACCAATCAACCAACCAACCAGCCAGCCAGCCAACCAACCAACTAGCCCGCTAACCACAAGAATATCTCTCCTAATCGACCTCACAGGATTGCCATCTAAATACAGAGCTTTCAAATTCACCATCAGGCCCAAAGTATTTGGTACTCTGTTTATTTATTGAATGTTCAGCAATATATTAACGTTAGAATTATCAAAAAATTGAAAAATATCGCCGTAAGATACAAGAAAAGTAGTGAGGACGTAAAAAAAAGTAGTGAGGACGTACAGAAGGAAAAAAGTAGTGAGGACGTAATAAATTTTTAAGACGGGTGGAGAAGCACTTGAAATGAATAAGCGTTAGGAATAATAAAGGAATGAATTAAGAAAAGTAGCCACTGAATGAATGCAAACATCAGGAATGAAGGACATTTTGTAAACACGATGAACCAACAATCGAATGAACAAACGTACGTAGACAGGTTGTTGTTGCTGGCGTCAAATCTTTCCAGATGCTCTAAGGAGCTGATCTCATCGGGAATGCTGGAGAGTTGGTTGTCCTTCAGGTCCAGTATCTTGAGGGAGACCAGCGACGAAAGGCGATCCACTGGAAGGGATTGCAGACTGTTCTTGCCTAAATGTAGCTCCTTTTAAAAAAAGAAATTGACAAAATAAATATATAATATTGTTGCAATGATCCATACGATAATCAACTGATCAATCAATCTTCGTTTAGCGTCCAGAGACCCAGTTCCTCGAGGTAGGACGTAATCAACTGACATTCAACATACTCCAATACGATTTAACTCAAATAATTTGTTGAACAACTGGCTTGATGCATTAAAACTTTACGAAATTATCAAATAAGTACAAAGCAATTACTGACCGGACTAACGAGCCTACAACAACGAACTACCTCAGCAAAAAATATCTAAAAAAGAACAAAAAACAACCACAACCAACAATCAATCAAAAAGCAGCAGCAGTTGCAGCCAACCTTCAACACAGTGCATCCCTTAAGATCTGGAAACTGATTGATCTGATTGAACTGGAGGTAGAGGATCTCTAGCTTATTCAACATGCCCACTGCCTCTGGCAGCCTCTCTAACTTGTTGTCTGAGGCATCAAGGATCTTTAAATCTGTTACAGTGTTTCATTATGTTGAGATTTTTTGAAAATTAATTTAAAAAAAATTATCACTCATTATATTATTAAATAAATAAACGGACGAACGAACGAACAAATGAATGAATAAACAAAAATAAATGAGTATAAGCCAACTTTTCAAACTGCCAATCTCAGAAGGCAGAGTCGCAATCTTGTTCTTCATTAAGTTGAGCCTCAGAAGTCTGGTGAGGTAGTCGACACACGCCGATAACTCAGTCAGTTCATTGGATGACAAATCCTACGAATATAAAAATAAATAAAAATTTTACACACTCACACACGCACACACACACGCACACAGACGAACTAGTTCTTCTAAATTGATGAGATAGCCAATGGAATCCTCAATGCTACTGATCTTATTCTGCTGTGCCTGCAAACTGCACAAGTTCTTCAGCTGGTACACGCATTTTGGCAGTTCACTGAACATATTCTGACTGAAAAAAATAAACCATTTAAAATAATATTTTATATTAATGAGAAAAAAAAGATTAATTAACTTTCGAGTTACTAAAAAATAACTTTTATATCAGTCCAAAAAAATTCAAGGTCTAACAAATTTATCAATAAAATAGTGACATGCAAGCAAATATCAAACGTATATCATTATACATAGATAGTAAATTATATCATCAAGAATGTATCAGTAAAACTATTGGTATTGTATCATTACACACACACACGCGCGCGCGCGCACGCACACACGCAGACAAACACACGCACGCACACACATGATAAATAATAAAGTTAATAGAAATAGTTAAGTGTGATGTATAAGAAACCTTATATTGAGTCTGTTCAGTAATGTTAACGTGGCAAGAGAGTCAGGCAGTGATGATAAGCCATTATCATGAATCTGAAAATAATATTACTGCTGCTACTACAACTACTACTACTACCACTAGTCTTACAACCACAAAGACAACTACTACTACTATTACTACCACTACAACTACTACTACCACTAGTCATACAACAACAACAACAACTACTACTCTTACTACTACTACTTCTACAACTACTACCACTACCACTACCACTACTACTACTACTACTACTACTACTACTACTACTACTACTACTAATTCTACTACTACTACTACCACCATTACTACAACAACAACTACTACTACTACCATTAATCTTACTACAACTAGCTGCAGCTGCTACTACTACTACACCCTTTAAAAATAAACTAAAATAATAAATTTAATCGAAATACAAATATTCATCATTCATAATTGAATTAAAATGACAAATTTCAATTAATAAGTACAAAAGTCCACAAATATAAAATAAAAATTCCCCTACTGACATCTAGCACAGTTAAAGCAGGCAGCAATGATATATCAATTGAAATGCTTTTCAGACAGTTTGAGGCAAGAATCAATTTTGTAAGGTCGACCTATTGAAAAAAGAACTTTCTGACCGATATAATTTTATTAATATTATCATAATAAGATATCATTTTTTTAATATTATCCTATTATGATATCATTTTATTAATATTATCATATTATGATATCATTTTATCAATATTATCCTATAATGATATCATCTTATTAATATTATCATATGATATCATTTTATTAATATTATCCTATAATGATATCATCTTATTGATATTATCATATGATATCATTTTATTAATATTATCCTATTATGATATCATTTTATTAATATTATCCTATTATGATATCATCTTAATAATATTATCATATTATGATATCATTTTATTAATGTTATCATATTATGATATCATTTCATTAATATTATCATATTATAAAATGTAATTATTATTTATTATAATGTGGGATATTGAATTGATTAAAAAATATAACATTAATAAATAAATAAATAGATACTGAATTACCAAATGTTGAATGATGAATAAAAATTATAGAATTTAGTTTAACAGGTTTTATTATATAACGGGGGAGTTTTTAAAGACAGCAAATGAAATGATTGCTAAAGAATGATGATAAAATTAACTGATCAATAGAAATGTTTAAAATAATGGAGAATATTGAAAATCTCTTTGTAGCTAACCAATGTAAAGTTATTTCATGAATTAATTATTTAGCCTACCAATCAGTCAGTCAATGAATTAATCAGTTACTAAACCAAACAGCTAACAAATCAATCCACTATCCAGCCAGTTAATTAGCCAATAAAACAAATAACCAACCATCCAACCAGCCATCCAACCAGTCATCCAACCAACCAGCCAACCAAACAGCCAAACAATCACCTGTTCCCACCATCGGTCATCTGACTTGCTGTCCAACGAAATAGACTTCCCTTCTTCTGGGATATCTAAGTTAATGTTCCAGACACATTTAGGAACTGAAACAAAGTTTATAATACTTTAAGAACTTTAAATAAAAAAATAAAATTTCAAAACATTTAATTTTTATTTCAGTTCTGAAATAACACAATACATTCATTTTATTTTTAATTTAATAATGGCAAGCACTTCATTACCTTCTCCAAGACTCCTGTTTGACAAATTTAAAACTCCTGACTTTCTGGCCTGCTTCAGAAGGGTCTGCATGACTGCATCTTTCGTTGGTGTGGGTCCAATGTGGCTGGTGCTGTTTGCTACTGATGCATTTGGTCTTGTAAGCCGGTGCTTCATGTTTGCACTTTTGTTAAATTTAGTGGAAGCCATTTCAGTTTTTTTTATCAGCAATAAATTCCTACATGGTGTGGATAATAATATTATTGATTTATTCAACTAAATTAAATAAATTAAAAATTAAATTAAAATAAAAAACATTTAAAATTTTTTAATCAAATTTTAATTTAGAAAATGATTGAATTCAAGAAAGAAAGATAGATCACCTACGAAATAAGTTGCATTTATTAATTAAACGGCAATTAAATGGTAATTAATTAAATTATTAAATTAAATTATTTTTATCATATTTTATTTTAAAAATAAAAACAATTGAATTGTTGTTATTACTCAGTCTTGAACATGACTAAGTTTACCTTTAAATTAAAAATGGTACTACACGAAATTTTGACATAGGAATTGAGCTATACAACTTAAGATTGGCCTGTACGTACATATAGAGTGATTGTGTGTCGTAATCTATTTATTATAACCAAAAAAGCACTGATGACTTAAGTGTTATTTATATTTTATTTATTATCTTTTAAGTCATGACATTTATTCTTTCTAAACAAAGTGCTGAACATACTGAACTATATAGTTAACTGAACAATTTGAGCAGAACTATATAAACTATGAAATGTATAATTCATTGGCTGAGCTAGTAAGTAACAAAATAAAAAAATATCAAGATTGCCCTGCTTTTACTCTGCTATTGTCTTTTTTATCGTTTTCTTTTCATTGTAACTTTTATTGAAAGCAAAACAGCATTTTTATCATCATGCAATTATGATGATTCGTGCATGAAAGTTGGATCACGTCATAACAGGCACTTAAAAACGTCACCACAGCAGAGGTTGGGTGGTAGGCATGAAGTAAAAAGTAAAAAAATTAACGACTTAATTAGGTTAACGTTTGGGTTTAGTGCTCTATTTCAATTCTCATGACATTACACTACAGAGCTCAGGTGGCCAAAGAGTCCGGTGTAGAAATACTGTTGTTGCTAGTCTAAAAAATTAAGGTATTTATATTGATTTGCCATATCATATTTTCCATATTAAAAATTTTATTAAATGCATGATAAGTTACGTCGTAGCACATCTATTGAGGTTGGTACAGACAGTTCCTCAAATAGCATGACTTTGAGTTATCGGAAATAGATGCTACAAACTCTTCAGGTCAATGTTCTGGTCAAGTGCCCAGTCTGTCATCTATTTATAAATTACTCAAAACAAAAAATCATTTTAAATAATCGTTCTTCATCGTTTAATTCTCATTGTGAAATATAATGAACGTTTAGTGTTAACGCAGCTTTTGCTTCCAGTAAAGTTGGAAATGGTAAGAAGACGATTGGACACTTCAAGCCTAAAATTCCATATGACACTAATATGTAATAACATTTTTGAAATACATTTCTGACAAAAAATAGAAGTATATCATTCGGATAAAATTTTCGAGATTATTTAATTGACTGTATTTAAGTAATCTGAACATTTCATTTGTGAGGTTTTTCGATATGACAGATTTAGATGGCTGATATATATTTATTTTATAAATTAATAAATTAATCATAAAATAATTTGCTTATAATATCACAAATAGATATTTATAAATTGTAATGTAATGCCAAATCTTATTATATTATTGAACATTAAAACATTATAGTTTTCTTGATTTGTGTTATAATTGTGTTGCATGTTTATAAAATAACATATGATATAGGATTTGGTAACATATTAAATTTATTTTTCCATTAGACTTGGGCAATACAAAACAATAATGAAAAGACATTCCTAATTGAATATATACTACTACAAAAAACTGGCACTTTCAATACATTACCTCCACACTTATGCAAAATAAATTATACAAACGTTAAAAGTTTGTACGAGCTTAAAATTCTGCTATATAAACATACAACTTTCATTTTTATTCAACACCGCTGGTTGAGCGTTTTCTAAATTAAAATTTCATTCAACTGCCAAATAATTCTTTCAACCTGAAATGGTGTTTCTTCAAAACGAAAATTGTGTTGGGTCTACATTTGATAAGAATTGGAAGACGTCTATTTTTTCCCCTCTGAGAGAAAAAGATAAAAGTCAGATTGAAGAAACGAAATCATTAACAGGAGAATCGGAACTACAAAAATCTGAACTGTCTCAAAAATTGGATTCTAAAATAACAGTAGGTTCAGGATGGTTTTCTGTAAAGTTTCTATTCCCATGGCAAGATGTGTTTTATGATAATGAAGGAGGAGAATCATTTATGTCACTTTTTTGTAGAGATGAGATTGGGAAAGTGAAACATCAGCCAGTCTACAGGCCTTTTTCGAAATCATATAAAGCAGTTGAAGTGAGTTTAACTAAAATTCCAATTAATTTATGTTAGTAGTTAACAATAATGACCATATATTTGTTAAATTAATAATTATTTCAAAATCTATAAAGTGAATTGAAGCAACCGAAAACATTTTTTTCAGTCCTATAAACTTTCCATTGTTCCGGAGAATCGCTGTCAAATTTTTCCTTTGTTTAAAATCAACATTTGTGAGAGTGAAGAATGTAAAATTGAGAAGTGCTTGACTTTGTGTGTCAGCTCGAACGACGAAATTGTGGTTGCAGACAGTACTGAGCCGAAGCTGAAGTTCTTCAGCAAAGAAGGTAAGAGGCTGCGAGAGATTGATCACAAGGTTCAGAAGCCCGCTCGAATTTCAACTTGTCCTCTGACGGAGAACATCGTATTGTTTTGTAATGAGCCCACATTCATGGTTACTATTGCTCAAACGTTTTTAAATTTTATTAAAAATTTGAACTTATTTCAAATTAATGGTTTAGTTGATCTGTCAATAAAATCTAAATTTTTCTAAAATTGAAATTTAATACTTGGTGAAAATGTTTTTGATCTAAACAAGATAAAGGTATTTTCGCCAATCGGAAAGCCGAGTCATGCCTTTGTGTGCAAGATTGACTCTAAAATCGTGGACATGTGCATCGACACGAAAGGTCAGTTTCTGTTGTTGACGCGCAAGAAAAATCAAGTCCTCACGTACAATGCAGTCGGGAAGCTAATCAGTTATTTTGACGTCGAAGAGGTCATGTGGGAGAGCAGGATAACTGTCAACAAACAAGGAAAAATATTCATAAGTGATGTCGTTGAGCACTGCATCCATGTAATTATTGTTTTGTTTTCGTTAAATTTTAATACTTAATTACATTATGCAGCTTATGATCCTTATAACAATCTATTTGTAATAATCACAACTAATTAAAAAAAACTAACACTTGCACAACGAAGGTGCACTCATATGATGGTCAGTACATACGAAAGATAGGAGGACTCGGGACCACCAACTATCCAGCATTCATCAAAATCGGTCTGAACAACGAGTTGATTGTCTGCAGTAACAACAGTTTCTTCAACGTCACCATATTCGACCAGAATGGAACATTTATGGGCGGTCTGGCAAGTAGCGTCGACATTGGTCAGTGTGTGGACGCCTGTCTGATAGCTGAAAGTTCCTTAGTTGTGACCACTAATGACGGATTTTTGTATTTCTTCAAACTTCCTTGCTCCGTTATGGATAAGCTAATCGCTCCAGGTAAAAAGTGCCCAAAAACGGATAAGATTTCAGAAGAGATGGAGAAAGAAGTGATAACTCTGTTGAACGATGACAACAATGAAAAATGCATCACTGAAGACAAAACTTCTCTAACAGTTGAAAAATTCTTAAATGTAAAGAAATCAAACAGTAGCGAGTCAATTGATGTTATGCATATCAGTGACGAGTCAGAGCCAGAGGAAAGCGATTTTTCTTTAATCTCATTACACAATGATTTTGCCAATAAAAATTTGTCAAACATTGCTCGACTGTGGAATGATATTTCTGGTGATGAATTAACGACGTCCCATAGAAATCTCTGGAACAGTCAGTTAGGTTATTTCAGTTCAGAGTAATGACGGTCCAAAAGTATTCTGTCACTCCTGCAATTTTAACAAGTATTGAGTAACCAGGCGTTACCAACAAACCACCACAATTAATTGAATTTTTTATCAAATTTAAAGTTATGTTTGCAACTATGCATTTATTTTATTGTAGACTGTTGCTCGTTAGCTCAAACATGTTGTGCGTATCTTCTGCGGATTGGATTGCATTTTAACTCAGAAAGTTTTTATTACAATTTAAAAATTTTTAAACACATTTTAAAACATTGAAGAATTTTATCAGATTGGTTCTTTTTAAAAACATTAAAGTATTGGCATTTTATAAGATTTGTTTTGTATCATAACTTTTAATTTAAAGATTCTTTCATTAAACATATATAAAAGATGTTTTTTTTACAGATGATAACAAATTATTGAAAATCTGATTTTTGAAAGATTAAAGTTAAGCATAAATCTTTATTAGTAAATTATGTTTGAAAATTAGGAAAATTGGTTCTTTTTAAAAACATTAAAGTATTGGCATTTTATAAGATTTGTTTTGTATCATAACTTTTAATTTAAAGATTCTTTCATTAAACATATATAAAAGATGTTTTTTTTACAGATGATAACGAATTATTGAAAATCTGATTTTTGAAAGATTAAAGTTAAGCATAAATCTTTATTAGTAAATTATGTTTGAAAATTAGGGTAAAAAATAGTAATTTATTTGTTCCTTGATAGAAAATTTGCAGCACAATTACAACTGCGCTATTTTTAACCAAACTAAGTTTGGTCTTATGACGAAGTGACCGCGTTTGAATGCATAGAGAATCTGGTACATGATGTCACATGCTTGGTGTTTGTAAATAATTATCTTAAAATTTACTTCAAATACTTACTATTTATCAATTATCATGTTTTATGCAGTTAAGTAAATATTGCATTAGCTATGAATGACACTTAGAAAATGGAAAATGATCATTATAATTAATTTATTTATCTGTCTGGTTCGATTTTATAACATTTATCTTCTATTTATGCATGGTTGAAATACGATATAAATGAACGAACTTGTTAGAAAAAGTCTAAAGAATGAAATTCATTGAATAAACAAATGAATAAATAAATAAAACTATGTCAACTTTTTTGAATTAATTTTTTCAAAAACTCAACAACAACAAAAAAACTCAGTCGATCTACTACTCTTATTTTCATCGTTTATTAAATTTAATTCATTCAAAATTTGTGCGAGATATTGCAGAAATTGGAAAATAAAAAAAATAGGTAAAATGATAATTAAGAAATCAAAAATTATTAATATCTTTGAAAATTCGTCGACCGCTACCTAAGTTTTTTTTATTGAATAAATTATGTTAAATAATAAGTGCTTGACAAGTCTCTTTAGGTGTGTTATAAAAACCTTAATTAAGAAATAATAGATAAGGTTTTGGTGGTATAGAAATTGAAATGAGGTAACGAAACGTGTCCACCGCAGTTATTATTATTAATTTAAATTAGATAATTAATTTAATTTAATTAAAAAATAAAACAAGTTATGGAATGTTGAGAAAGCAGATGTGACTACTTGTGAGTGTACTGTTGATAAGTGCAACCAAGCAATAAAAACATTTAAAATGCAATGCCACAACACAAACGACCATCTATCAGTCTTCAAGTAAAAACAAGCAAACGAGCAAAAATTACATACAATCAGGCAAACATACAAACAAACACGCACACACACTCACGCACAAACACATTGAAATTGATTCCAAAGCAACAATACCATTACAACTGTCTTGGAAGGCACCTATTCAGTGGGGATATTATATATATATATACATATATACAGAATATATATGTATATATAGAGAGAGATAGAGAGAAAGAGAATGAAAGAGAGAGAAAAAGAAAGTTAAAGTAGGAAAAAGAAAGAGAAAAAGAAAAACTTAAAAATATATAGAAATTTCTCGCGCATCATATAAAACGCCAGGTAAAATACAAAATCAATAACTACCATAGCTTAAAAAAATTGTGATGTATGTACAAAATAAGTTAAGCCAAGATGGTAACATTAAATAACATGTAGAAGTATGTAGGAATAAAATGAGTGAAGATGGTAATATGTGATGGAGAAATGATAATTTTTTCTTTTTTTAAGCTTTTTCTATTAGTCAATTTTCCTTCACCACATTTGTCATTTGGCAAAAACGTTGGATTCAACCAACGGAGTACGTACAAGACACAGCAAAATCCATTTCCACGTTATTTTCTTTGTGATTATTACAGTCCCATTGATAATGTAGTTAATAATTTAAATAATATTTAGAAATTGAATGAATAATGTTTTAATTCAGTCATTCGCACAAACGCTGTTAAATTAATAAATACATGCATGACCATAAGTTACACAATCATCTTTCAAACGATTGGTGTACGAATGGGGTGGGCAAATTACGGCGGCCCGCGAAGCTTATTTATGCGGCCCGCCAGGCCTCGTTCGCCAAAAAAAGGTCGTCGTCAGCCAGACATTATGACCAAAAAAAGCCACAAATGTTAAAAAAATTCTCCCCCGAGTAGAAAACTTTTGCTATTTACGTACATATGCGGCCTTTCAAAGGTCAAAAGGTCAATGCGACCCTCACAACAAAAAGTTTGCCCTCTCCAGGTGTACGATGATGAGCTGCGGTAATGATGAGCAGTTATAATTTTTTGCTTTTGAGCATTCTTCAGATATTAGGCCCAAATTCGTAAATACTTTAAAAAAATTAATTTAATATTTTATCAAAAAAAACAAAATATTTAAAAAAATCAGATTTTGTTAAAAAATTCATTTTTATATACTTGGCTTACTAACATTTTTCGATAGCTACCCAAAAATTAATTAAACAAAAAAATAAGATTCATCACGTTATCTTGCTCGGTGCCATTCAAATAAATCAATTTGTTTCAATTATTAATTATAACCAGGGCCGGTTATACACTAGGTATGGAGGCCCTTGGACAAGAAAGGCGGGAGTCCATGATTATTGCTTAGTCTATGGAAAAACCCAGTGTTACTGTCCTGCCCTAAATCCAGCTCTGAACATAACGATCTAATAAACTATTAAAATTACATATATATGAACAAATCATGACTTATACTTAATTAATTAATTAGGTTAAAACTATTTAGTCAATTATTTTGTTATTTTTATGAAGATGATTTAAATAAAAAATTCTTATCATCATAGAAAGGCAAGATGCATAGGTATCGCATACAGGTTCAAACCGTGATTACGTAACGAAAAAAATTAAAATGCGCAGAAATAAAATAAATACAAAAATAACTTTTACAATAATACCGATCACTAAAAACGCATTCATATAAATTATGTGTATACAGTATATATAACATTACAACAAACGTGTGTTTGCGTGTGTGTGTGTGTGCGTGTGTGTTAAGGAAACTTTCTTTGGAAAACAAGAGACAATGGCAGTTCACAATAAATAAAATTAGATTAAACTATATTGAATTGAATTTTTTTATTGTTATTAAAGTCTAGTAATTATCATTTCATCGTCTTCGTAACACGTATTATTATTATTATTATTATTATTATTATTATTAATATCATAATTGTTGGTGTGACTATAAATCACATTATTATGATTGTTTTCGCTAATATTATTATGATTATTATTATTGCTGTTGTTGTCGTTATTGTTGTTATTGATGAGGATGATGTCACCAACATTATGGCTTCTCTCGTAACTATTATTATTGTTATCATTATTATTTTTTTTTTTGTTATTGTTGTTATTGGTGTCATTAAAATCCTCTACATCATCATCAGCATTGTCGTCGCCAAGGTTATTATTATTATTATTATTATTATTATTGTTGTAGTTTGAATCGTCGGAATCATCGCGTTGGAACTTTTTCCTACTATATCTTTTACTATTATTATTGTTGTTATTATTATTATTGTTATTATTATTATACTTATTATGAATGTTACTATGGCTGAAATTTGTTTGGTATTTATTTTTCATATACCGCCTGTTGTACTCATTCGATAGCCGAGAAGATTTTTGGAAATAATCATTATCAGTAACTCCCTCTCTATCCTTATCATCAGCATCATCATCGTCACCATGTCTCTCATCATCATCATCATCATTTCTTTCATCATCGTCGTCGTCTTCATCACCATTTACTGTTTCATCGATGTTATGGTTCATATTTTTGATGTTATTATTTTTGTTGTTGTTGCTTTTATTTCTATAGTAATATTTTATATCACTACTTGGGGTGATGCTGTCAGGTCTGGGAGTGTTGTTGTTGCCATCCACACGCTCCATATCTTGAATTGATGTTTTTTTTTTGTTAATGATTCTATAATAATTTTTGTTGTTGGTGTTTTCAATTACGAGATATTCTATTATGACATTACATTCTATCAGTGTGCTATATTACATCACATTTCGTCATCATCACATTGTGTTACATACATCCTCACGCATCATCATTACAACACATCCTATGAGATTATATCATATTACGTAATGTATTGTAGCAATCACATTGCACCACTTTAAGGGCTATTAATATCAATGTATCGCAATCGCAAGTATTTTACCGGCGATACTTTTTCAGTACTGGCTTTGCTTTAAAGCTGAGTATCGAACTTAAATTCGCCGATATTTTTAAGGCAGAAAAAAGTTGATACTCAATCTTATAATTCTTTGGAACATAAACTGAATAATATATTACTATAAATGATCATTTTAATATTCAAAGTTACAGAGAGTTTACTAAATTTTAAAACTCTTATATTATTGTATTATAATTATTATTTAACAAAAACTATATCAATTTTTTTATGTCGTTATTTAAGGTACATACCATCATTATCGTATGCGTAGTAATTGTCGTATTGGCCATCATATCGGTCCCTTCGGTCAGTCGGGTGGAGGGTGGTTAGGGCAGGCTCTGGAATTTGAGGTCTGCTGCTTACCTTCATGATAATGGTGATGATGAAGAAGAAGATGATGATGACGAAGATGAAGAAGAAGAAGAAAAAGATGATGGAGATGATGAAGAATAAGAGGATGATGAAGATGAAAAAGAAAAAGCTGATGGGGATGATGATGACGAAGAAGAAGATGAAGAAGAAGAAGAAGAAGATGATGATAAAGAAGAAGATGATGATGACGAAGAAGATGATGATGATGATAAAGATGGAGAGGAGGATGAAGAGGATGACGGTGATAAGATGAAGGAGAAAGATGATGATAATGATTATGATGGTGAACCAGATGAGGTAGTAATAAATGAGAAATGATAAAAAAAATCGAATTTTTAATGAAGCCTTTAAAAACTTTTAAGGAATTTTTTCAAAAAATATGAACACTTTATTACTTTGCGTTTGTCATGTCCGCTGACCATCCTAAAAATCCATATCATCACAACATTATTAAAAATTATTATTACAAAATCATTTGCAATTAAATAATTTCCAAATAATTTATATTCACGATTTATAAATGAAATCATTCCTAGTAGAAATATTATCTTCAATTTGTGTAGAAATTTTCTTAAGTAAGTTAAAAATTAATTATAAAAGAGTTGAATTTTTTTTAAACTAGCTAATTGTTAAGAACACTCATGGTGTATAGTAGCAAATTCATTTCGCCTTTAGACCAGCCTACCTCTCTTTTTCATTGCCGAAACTACCACCTCTGAAACTTCCTCTTTCACTTCCGTTGTGGTAATCATTACCACGACCGGTGGCATCATCCTCATCTTCCTCATCCTGCCCATCAACTTTTTCGTTGTCAGTACCTTGTCTGGAAAGTGTTCGAGTCCAGAAACCACTGACTCTCTTTATTAACTTGTTCAAAATTTTAGGGCTCTGTGGGACGACGATGATGACGACGATGATGATAGTGCGATACGATAACGATGATGTTAATGATACAATGATGGTGTTAATGATACGATAAAAGAGCGATTTCAATATTCACATTAATTAATATTACTAACATTATAATAACAAATTATTAATATAATAATATTATTATTATTATTTATTATTATTGTTGTTATTATTAACGATAAGTATGTTGAAAACCAACTTTATCACTTTCTTCATCATCAATTTTGAACTGTTTGTCATTCATTATTATTATTATTATTATTATTTATGTTAATATTATTATTATTGTTATTATTGTTTACAACAACATATTAACAACATCAATGAACACTTCTACTACTACTACATCCACGACTACTACTACTACTACTACTAAAACTACTACTAATACTACTTCTACTACTACTTCTAAAACTACTACTAATACTACTTCTACTGCTACTACTACAACAACAGCTACTACTAAAACTACTACTAATACTACTTCTACTGCTACTAATAATAATGATAATAATAATAACAATAACAATAATAATAATAATAATAATAATAATAATAATAATAATAATAATAATAATAATAATGACGATGATAATGATAATGATGATGATAATAATAATGATAATGATAATGATGATGGCTTCGCTTACGATGGGTTCCAGGTTGGGATTGAAAGACAACTTGAACTGCTTCCACGCATCCACCAGCAGCATTGAGGCGTACACTTTTCCGACCGACACCTTCTTGCCAACGTACTCTAAAGGTTAAAAGGTTAAAGGTTAAAAGGTTAAAGGTCTGTTACACCCTTTCTTAGTTCAGAGGAATCAACCACAATCCACAAACAACCAATATGAATACATGTTAAACGATGCATCATACACACGAACGAAGCGGGAATATTTTGTCGTATTTGAATCCGGTCACTGCAAAACAGCAGCCGGCGACCTTAACCACTTGGCCACCAAGCCACCCTATTCTATGGAAATTACTTTTAACGATGATGTGGATGATGATGGTAATTGCGATGGTGATAATATGTGGATGAAGATTATATAGATTATTATGACGTCAGATGGTGATGACGCCAGTGATGAGTGGTTTGGAAGGATGATGGTGATGAAATTATCACCCAGATAAGCTTAGTTGTCATCATTATTATCGCTGATACATCGAATTTAATTTTGTTAATAATTGACCTTCAATAGGAGGCAGAAGTATGTCAAGGTCGGCAGGTTTGAGATCAAAGAGATCCAGCAAAATGTTGCGTAACTCCCAATCCAATTGGTCCATCACCTCAGCTGGTTAAATTAGGGCAACCAATCACGTTCAAGTAAAAAGAAGGTCATCAACTAAATGTCAACAACAATAATGATGAAAATGGTGAATACCGTATTGTGAGTTTGTTCGTGTTTACTGATTGCTTTTTTTTATCAAAAAATGTTTATATTTGTGACGTTTAACCCATACCATCATCATCATCATCACAATAACCATCATCGTCATCATAATCATAACCATCATCATTATCAAAGTCATCATCGTCATCTCAATCACCATCATCACCAACCATCTCCCATTTTGATTCCGAGTGACTCCCTGACCAGGGCAAACATGGTGGTCTTGAAGTGAACTTTGCCGAATTCATTGATGGGCATGTTCATCCGAATGAGTTTCTGGTTTGTGCGGAGGAGTGATTGTCGCGATTTGTTGGTTAATTGACTGATTTTGTCAACTTTTTGTGACGAATTGAATCGAAATAATTGCTAAAAATTTTGAAATTGTTAGTTTAAGTAATGTTTCACGTAACTAAAAATTTAATAAATCAATTATTTTCTGAAAACCATCAAATTAAATCAACAAATCAACGACTGAAAAACGGCAAATCAAAATTGAAATAAAACAACCCTTCAACCAGACAACTAACCAACTAATCAATCAACCAGCCAATCAATCAACCAGCCAACCAGCCAATCAACCAATCAACCAAACATCTAACCAAGTAAGCAACCAACCAATCAAACAAAGAACCATACAGCCAACCAACCAACCAACCAACCAACCAATCAATCAAACAGCCAGCATACCTACTAATCAGCCAATCAACCAACCAATCAATCAATCAATCAACCAATCAGTCAACAAATCAATCAATCAACCAACTAATCAATCAACTAACCCTGTAAGCAAGTTTCCAGGGACATTTTTTCCCAAACCCAACTGGAGGTTCCAACTCTTTCAAAAGTTTGTAAGCATCCGAGTATGAGATGTAGGAGCTGTCATTGCGTCAGTGTACATATGGGTATGTGAGTGTGTTTGTTTGTGTATCAGTGTGCGAGTGTGTGTGTTTGCGTGTTTCTCTGGGTTTGTTTGTGTGTGTGTGTGTTTTAACGTGGTAGTTTGTATTTAGATGTACGTTTGTAAGGTGGGAGTGTTAATGTCGTCAAAACGATATTCACCTTCTTTTGCTTCTACTTAACGTAACTAATCCTTTTATGACCATAATTTTTATTCTCCATCTTTTCTACCTTGCATTTTGTTACAGAGTCTGAGTCACGGAACAAAAAAAAATCAAAACCATAGACAAAATATTGATACCTGCAATCATACCAACATAGCACAAAAAACAAAGAATAACTAACGATGCCGTGGGGTCATATACCGCCCATCTATGTAGATACTCATCAAGGTGGTGTGGACCGAGAATTGAACTGTCCCTTGTCAGGTAGTCGAAGTTGTCCATGATGACCGCTATGAACAAGTTTAACATCTGGTGATGGGGAAGATGATGAGGATGATGAGGAAGATGAAGAAGATGATGAGGAAGATGATGAGAAAGATGAAGATGATGAAAAAGATGATGATGATGATGATGATGATGATGAAGAGGAAGATGATGATGATGATGAGGAAGAAGATGAAAATGATGAGGAAGATAATGATGATGAGAAAAAAGATGAAGATGGTAATAAAGATAAAGATGTTCACCATAAAAGCAGTGAGAAAATTAAACGAGACAAAGTATAAGATGGCGAAATCTGTGCCACATTTATTGGTGTCAGGGTCAGCCCCTGGTTCCAGGGAAGTGGGTTCACACGGCTGCCCGCTCGTCGTCGAGGACAAGATGTTGTCCCAATTATCTAAGGTTGAACATCTGTGACATGTGCGTGTTTGTGGGTGTGTGCGTGTGTGTGCGTGCCTGTGTGTGTGTGCGTGCCTGTGTTAATGTGTACGTGAGTCTTTGTGTATCTCTACTATATTTAGTTATTTAGCGTCGAACGTTTGTGGTGTGTGCGTGCTTATATGTGTGCATGTGTGTATGTGTGTGTTTGTTTGTGTATTAATGTGCACGCGAGTGTTTTAGTGTGTATCTGTCTTTATATTTTTATCACTGACGTCATCGTCATTGTTATTAACATCATCATTCTCATAAATACATCGTCATCGTCATCATCATAAACACATCACCATCATCATTGTCATCATCATTATCGTAAACACATCCTCGTTATCATCATCATCATCATCGCCGTTGCGACTAAACCTAAAGAGAAGCAGGAGCGCGTTCGGAAAGTTCTGGAAGTTTGCATGTCTACTGATTTCAGAATCTACATCGAGTTTGATCGTTCCAAGGATCTTGTGATGGAGTGATTGGATGATGAAGTGAATAAAGAAATGATGGAATGAGTGAATGAAGAGAAGAACGAATGAATGAAGAGAAGAACGAATAAATGATAGAATGATGAAGTAGAAATTAATCATTTAAATAAATTTTAGTATTAAAATTTTGTGTAAATAGGTCATTTTGTAAATAGGTCAATTCATTTTTATCGATTGGCTAACCTGCATTCCTATAACTGCGTACACGAAAAACAACAGGCCAATCAGCAGCAAGACGTATGGCAGAGCCTACGTGATTGGTTGAAAATTTGATTAGTGTTGTATTGCTAGGTATGATTGGTTGAAAATATAAATTACGTTGTATTACTATAGCGGTGGGCGAACTTTTTGCTGTGAGGGCCGCATTGAAAACTATTTTACCTTTGAAGGGCCGCATGCGTACTTAAATGGCAAATTTTTTCGACCCGGGGCAGAATTTTTTTAAGAGATGTGGCTACTTTTATTGGTCATAATTTCTGCTTAAGGACCTTTTTTTGGCGAACAAGGCTTTGGGCGGGCTGCATAAAATCATAAAATAGCTTCGCGGGCGTTAATGAATTACTTTGATGTTTTTAAATTTGCTTAGCGTGTAGTTAGGCCATCGTCAATTTTAGAATCATTATCATTACACCATACTGAATGTTATCTTTAAATTCGTTGTTATCATAAATACAAACTTCATCTTTTTCATCAATATTATTATCATAATTATCGCCACGATCACCGACACTATCATTATCATCCTCACTATCTTCATCATCGTCGTCATCATCTTCATCCTCACCTTGATAGCCTGCAGGAAGGTCCAGAGTAGCATCCTGATTGAAGTGCTCTGCTTCAGCAACTTCACGAGGCGTGCTGCTCTGAAGAGTTTCAAGAAGCCCAACGTTTTCAAGTTGCCTTCCTTTGTGGGTGAGTTTGTGTGCATTTGTTTACATTACTGTGTGTGTGTGCGTGTACGTATGTGAGTGTACGTATGTGATATGTACGTTGGTATGCATTTGTGTGTTTGTGTCGGTGAGTATAAGATTGGCTTATGCGTTTGTATGTGTATGTATGCCATGAGGTGGGGGTTTCTGTTACTGGGAATCAATTTTGTTATATACAAATATATAAAGAAAGATGCAGTTGTGCTAATTTGCGGAATTGCGCGTTGTGAGTGAGTAGCAATGCGAATTCCCTGTTTGAAAGAAATTGAGGTTTTAGGTGCAATCTAAAATTTTACGCAACAAATGTCAAAAAAATAATAATAATGAGTGTAGTTCCAAATGCTAATTTATGTAAATGTAGCACTGAATGTTATAAATGACCGTGCAACTATTTTGATCAGAACAACATTTAGAAATCGATAAAATAATTTTTATATTAGGAAAAAATCAAAAAAAAAATCTCATTTCTGTGCATACTTAATCCACATTACAGGAACTCAAAAATATTTAAAAATATCACGTGATGAAATAATTTTCTGTAAAAAATAAAATGCTAAGTGTCTTCTACTTGATATGAACGTCATAATTAGAAAATGAAATGAAAAAACGGAACAAATATAAATAAAATTAATTTAGAAAACCTTGAAATTAATAGTTTATATATACAAGACAGGCTGGCGACCTCGATGATATCTCATCTTATTTTGTATCTTCCGGGCTCAGAGTCGTTTGTTCGAATGAACGAACGACTAGTCTCGAAAGATATGAAATAAAATACGCGAAGATCCGGATCGCCATTCTATCTTTGCTTCATAATTTACACACCAATTCATTTATAACAAATAATATAAACAAAACAAATAATATAATACACAAACAAACACACAACGGTGTGAGTTGATATAATTTGCAGCGAACAAAACTAAAGCAACCGCAAGAACATCGACCATCGCCATTCCATTTCACGCCACCCTACCCCTAGTTTTGTATTAGCCGTCTTATCCTATGATGTTAGGATGAGTTTATATCGACATCATCGTTGAAAATTTTAATGTTAAATGGTTTAAATTTACAAAAGTTATTTTTTCACAGAGCCGGGTTTAAGGTAGAACAAGCAGGGCAACAGGTCAGTTGCCCACCATAAAACGGGGCCTCTACAAAAAGATGATTTAACCTTAAGCTAAAAAAAATTGCCAGCATTTTTACCATGCCGATACTGAAAATTGAAATGGTTAAAATAATTTGGGACCTCAACTAATAATATTTTTCGCATTAAACGTAATATTGGGCACGTATTTAATACTGATGATTCTGTTTAAATATGGTTAAGTGAAGAATTATTCATTGCTATAGTTATGTTGAATGAGTGCAGAATGAAGAATGAAATTGATTACTACTTAGATACTTCAGAGTGAAGTTTTGATTTGATGTTGACAGAATTTAGAGTGCCTAAACTTTCTTAGTTGTCCAGGGCTTCCAAACCCGTAATTAGGGAATATCCACTGATTTCCTTGTCCCGCAGATTCCTCACCCACAAAAACCGGCTCTGACTTTTCAGTTATTAAATCATTAAAATTATTTTTATTTAGACTGTTTTTTTAGTTGTTAGTAATTTTTATCTTTATTATTAGCAGAATAAAAGAATTTTCTAAATGTTTTAAATATTTATTTAATTTATTGAATATTTATTTATTTACTATGTTGTTATGATTGTTAATATTATTGTTAAAATAATAATAATTGTTGTTATTACTGTTATTTATATTAATATTTTCATTGTTATAATTAATAGATATATATTTATTTACTCGTCGAAATAATTAAAACAGTTATTAACGCTATTAACCCATAAAAATATGCTTAATGCTATCAATAATCATAAACAATCATTACAAATCGAAGAAGAAAAATTTAACTTAACTAATTAAACATTGATTAAGAATATTATTAATTAAACACAAACACTAAATAAACATTTAATTAATTTTATATTAGGTTTATAAAATTATTTTAATAATTAAATAATTGAACTTTTAGATGCTAAAGACCCTTCAAAAACGTTGATTTTTTTTAAAGAATTTAACCGTAATGATTTTGTTGTCGTGCTATGAATAAGAATGAGGAATCGTTTAAAAAATTATTCTTCTTTAATTTATATTATTTCAGTCAATGATCACATCACATTACTGAAAATTCTCTTTGTACGAAAGTTAATCCATATTATAGGTATTTTACAACATCAGTTAAATCTAATTTCATCTCAATTCTCAAACCTCCAAAATAACAGCCATCAAACCGCAGTTTAAAATTTAAAAATACGTTTATATAAATTCAATTTAATTTACATACAGCTCTTTATGTTTGCAATTTAGTAAGCTACCCAGCAATAACTTGTGCTGCCAATTCAAACCATAACAAAACATAAACCTCATAACACTTGTTACTGAATAAAATAAATTAATTTAAACATTGAATTAGTAAGTATGTTGACTTTCGTTCTGACGTATTAACAGTCAGCTGTATCGTAGTGACTTGTTTCAAACGCAATCTTCGCCAAAAAAATTCGAACGTATGTTAATGCGATGCTTGTACATGTACCCATACACCTACTTGCACTGTACTGTACTTTATTGTACTACATGCGTCATTATGGAAAAAAGTAATTTTTTGTTCACCCAAACGTAAATTTTATTACAACTAAGTAATTAGCACTGAACTTAATTCAACAGCTGATGTTTGCCAACAGAATTTAACAAACTCATTACAGAGCCTAGAAAATTGTTTAATTTCAAACACTGATTCATAAGAAACAACATTCAACATACACTAAACCAAAAAAAGCTATAAATCTCAAATCTTAAAAAAACTTTCCCCCGGGTCGAAAAACTTTGCCATTTAAGTACATATGCGGCCCTTCAAAGGTAAAATGGTTCTCAATGTGGCCCTCACAGTAAAAATTTTGCCTACCCCTGCACTAAGCAAACGCTCTCTTCAAAGGCAAAATGTTAAATAAATAAAAAAAATCGTTAAGCAATTTTTTTATCTTTGTTATTCCTGCGCATAATTAACTGGAAAAAGTAGCTGGAGTATAACAATAAAAAGTTCTCCATGTAGTTAAAAATTAACGTTAGATGACCTCTTAAAATAATTATTTCGAATGAATATTCAATAAATTACTAAATACAGAAATTCAAATTAATCGGTAAATAAGAACGAACCACGGTATAATAGACGGATATATCGATGATACTTCCAATCACTGTTATGAAGTCAAACACGTTCCAGGCTTGTATGAAGTAGTTCTGGTTGGTAAGTATTCAATTGCAGTAGTATTATAGTTGGTAGTAACGTTGGTTGTTGAGTATTTGAATGCAGTAACGTTATAACAGTGAAAATTTTGATCGTTTAGTGTTTGGATGTTGGAACAGGAATGTTATAATTGTATGAATTTTTATTTATTTTTTCTGTTTATTTTTTTATTTTTTGATTGTAAGTAATGCTTCAAAATTACTTTTCATTGATGAAAAATATTGAAAAATAATTTACTACGGTGTGATTCTTACTGTAGTCGATTTGATTAATTCGATGGGGATTTTTATCAAATTGATCTATAACATTAATAAAAATTAAAGTACTACTTGTAGACAACACAGAGTAAAATAATAACGATAATAATAAAATAGGAGTAATAACAATAAAATAATAACAAAATATGCCTAGCCGGACAAACCTTGAAGCCGTAGGCAAACAACTTGATGAGAAACTCGATGGTGAACGCGCAAGTAAAAAAGATGTTCAGGTAACTTAACACGTTGTCGTACCATGCCGGCTGGTTGTAGAACTGAGAGCGTGAAATTAGCACATCATTAACATTAAATTAACATAAAATTAACATAAAATTAACAGCAAATTGACATGTAGTTATGAGAAAAATAGATAATTTGCATGTAGTACTCCAGAGAGTTTTGTTATTTTACCTTCATCATGAGTGTGACGGTGTTGAGGCAGATGAGTGCCGACATGATGAAGTCAAATGGTTTTGACATGACAAACTTCCAAGCCGCTAGTCTGAAGTTCAAAATTAGTGATGCTGATTTTGAGGACAGAGATGATGATGCAAATGATGGTGATCATGTTGGTGAGGGTGACGATGAAGTAAATGCTAATGTTAATGATGATGACAATGTTGATAACGATAAAGATGATGGATGATGACGATGAGGATGATGACGATGAAGATGAGGATGATGATGACGACGATGACGATGATGACGGCACGAACCTCACTTTCCGGCTTACGTTTGGCATGTAACAGTCAATTGGTTTACTGTTGACAACAAACTCCAAACAATTTTTCTGTAATCAAACAAATACTTTCACTGTTTTAAATTAAAATTTAATATTTTTATTAAATAACAATTTCTATTCTATTTTATCTCATTTTTTATCATTTTTCTTCTTAATTTATTAAACAAAACACAATCTTAACAATTTCATTTTCTTATTTTTAGCTGGTATCAATTTTTCAGATCATTTTTTTGTAGTTAACTTATCACTAACTTGATTTTTATCGAGATTCATCTCCTCCAGATCTTTCTCACCCTGAGCTTGGAAAGTGATGACGATCAGAGCGACGAAGAGATTGACGAAAAAGAACGGGAAGACGAGGAAGTAGATGATGAAGAAGATGGCCATGATGTTATTGTTCTCCGGAACTGGACCATGATCCGGAAGGGAGCTGTCCATGGCATGCTCCAGGATTCTTGAAAAAAAACGAATACTTCATTTTTAATGGAAAAACACATAAAACGGTGAAATTATGAGATCGGTGATGTCGAAAAATACATACATGATATAAACGACCAACGTATTGATTGACATGTTATTAATAGTGATAAATTTACAAAAAACTAAGTCAAGTAGGAAAGAGTTTGTTGAAATTATGATGATAAACATGTATATATTCGTGAAGTTAATATATCAGAAATCATTTCAAAATCTTGTCATAATGTTTGGCAGACTGACTCAGGCCAGCCGGATCTGGTCTGGACGACGAACAACGTCAGGAGCGATGCACCGATGTTGTCGAAGTACAAATCATAGTGGGTCCATTCACGTGTATTTGCTTTCACGCCAGAGTCTTCGAAGACCAAATATTCCCCACTGTGTTTTGAAAAAGTTGGGCGTCAAATCAATTAACTTAAATCAAATATTGATTAATATAGTCAATCAATCAACCAAGCAACCAACTAACCAGCCAGCCAGCCAGCCAGCCAACCAACCAACCAACAAACCATCCAACCAACCAACCAAACAACCAATCAACCAACACACCAATCAATCAATCAATCAATCAATCAATCAATCAATCAATCAATCAATCAATCAATCAATCAATCAATCAATCAATCAATCAATCAATCAATCAATCAATCAATCAATCAATCAATCAATCAATCAATCAATCAATCAACCAACCAACCAATCAATCGATCATTCAATCAATTCATTAACTAACTTGCATTCCTCGGCAGTTAACTTTGAAAGGTCACTGCACCGATAGAACCTGCCCATGAACAACTGGACAGCAATGATGGCAAAGATGATTTGGAAGAGGACGTAGAGAACCATTATTACAAACACCTTTCTCACTGCCATCACCAATCCATTAAACACGGCCTGGGAGAAGAAATACGACGATGATGATTGACTAGACAACGATACGAGTAAATAATAAGTAAATGAGTGAACAAAGTATAGTGAACAAGTGAATAATGATAATAATTGGAAGGGACGATAATGTGAGACGATGATGATAAGTGAATGAGAAAATGATAAGTTTGATGACACTCGAATAATGCGTAAGAGAAGGATTATGACGGTGAAGATGATGCAAATGATGGTTATTAATATAGTGATATGACACTGATATATATCAGATAACGATGATTGATATATATCAGATAATGATGATTGATATATATCAGATAATGATGATTGATATATATCAGATAACGATGGTAATGACCGAAAGATAGTAAATCAAATGACCTTCAACTTGGCAATTCTATTTATAGTTTTCAGAGGTCGAAGAACACGGAGCACACGCAGAGATTTGATAGTTCCTAGGTTTACGTTCGAGTCACTGGCGGTAATAATATTATTTTGTTGTTGTTATTATTATTATTATTATTGTTGTTGTTGTTGTTGTTTTTAATATTACTATTAATGAAAACTATTATATTTATTAATTCTATTATAACAGATCTTCAAAGGTATCAGCTACAACATCACAGGCAGCACGTGAATACGTGTAAATCTGCACACACAAACACACACATACACACACACACAAACAAACATACACACACACACACAAACATACACACAAACATACACACACAAACGCACACTGCATTTGTATTTTATAGACCGAAATCTCTACGCATATGACAAAATTTTTTTCGAAAACGCCAACAAACAACACAACGCAACTGATGACGACAGTAACACAACGCCAACATGACGTCATCCTTTATCACATCAAAAAGTAATAAAAAAAACACCAACATCAACACCAACATCAACACCAACATCAACACCAACATCAACACCAACATCAACACCAACTTCAACATCAACAAATATCTCAAACTAACGCAAAGGCGATATCTGATATGGCACAAACGACGATGAAGAGATCGAGAATGTTCCACATGTCTCTACAGTAGGCCCCTTTGTGCAAGACCAACCCCTTGTCAAGAATCTTAGAGGTTAAGGTCGTTGGGTAATTAAAATTTTTTATATTATAATAACTTATAATTTTATTGAAATTTTAACTTTTTTTATGATTGTGCATTTCATTTGAGAAGCTCGGTTTATAAAGCGCTATATAAATAGTCATATAATTATAATTATTAATTATAATGAATAATTATGACGTGGGTGCAATGCTGGATAGGAGCGTCGAACTCGCGAATTTGTTTCAATCGAAAACCATGCCCATTATTCAATTACAGTCGGACCTTCCTATAGCGAATTTGATGGTTCCAAGAAAAAACTTCGTTATATAGAAGTTTTTGTTGTATAGAAGTTTGCTATAAGAAGGTTAGACTGAATTGGTTTATAAATCTTAACAATAATTGCAAAACAAAAACCTTCAGAGAGGCCTCAACAGTGAAGATGGCAGTGAAGGAGTAGTCGATGACGTAGAGGATGTCGTTGAAGTGGGACTTGTAGCTCACGGGGTCCTCCATGGCAAGCTGGATGCAGCTAAACAGGATAATCACCATGATGAAGTAGTCGAAGTACTTCATGGTGGCAAAAAAGTGGGCAAACTTTCTGATTCTTTGTGGATTGGTGTGGGAGCAGTGTAAATAGTAGATAGCAGATTCGTTTTAGTGAATTTGGGTGGCAACATGGTGTAAAATCTGTCTATTTTGGACTTTGTAAATTCGTTAGTTTATGCAGATATTGCAAAATTAATTAAATGAAGCTGTCATAAAATGAAGAAAAATTTGCAAATGTAAATTAAATATTTCCCAATACAGAAAACACAACAGCATGAAAAAAGTATTGCATCATTACACGCATTAGAAGAATTATTACAAACTCATTATAATTTACACAAAAATTTAGTCGATAAAGATTACATAAATGATAAGTAGGTACTCGAAATAACATTCAATGGCGTAGGGGGCTATAAAAAGACCCAGGCAAGTCCCACACCTGCCCCTTTAGATAAAATTTTTATATTTTGGAGCTCTTAAAAAAAAACTATTTTTCAAGTTCTAAAGTAGTCTATATATTGGCTATCATTGATTGCACTTACACTTAAATTTAATTAACAACTGTAACTTATTATTATCAGTGCGCTTCATTTTGGTTAACGAGATCACAAATAGATCGCTTAATTATATTTTTAACCACCTAACTGTTCGTTGTTAAAAAATTTCAGTTAAAACGTACGATACAGAAAATTTTACATAGATTACTTAAAAATTCGCCCTCCTAAAATAGCACCTATGGGACTGCCAAAGGCTTACCGGCTAGCCCCTCTTTTGCCAGGCCACTGACCACCGGACAACTAACGGGTTTGTTGAAGAAAAGATGAAGAGAGAGGTATATGGAAGGATGGGTTTGACAGCATAGATGTCCTCCTCATCTTCCTCCTCTTCCACTCTGCTCCCCTCCTTGGCGCCACTCGCCCTACTGCCGTGTCTACTGGACTTTTTTGCCGATACTCGGCTGTTTACTGAAACTGTTGTTGTTGTTGTTGTTGATGTTGTTGTTGATGTTGTTGTTGATGTTGTTGTTGGTGCTGCTGTTCATGTTGTTGTTGATGTTGATGTTAATGTTGTTGTTGTTAATGTTGCTGTAGTTGTTGTTGATGCTGTTGTTGTTAATGTTGCTGTAGTTGTTATTGTTGTTGATGCTGTTGTTGTTAATGTTGTTGTTGATGTTGTTGTTGATGTTGTTGTTGATGATGACGTAGTTGTTGTTGATGCTGTTAAAATTTTTGTTGTTATAGTTGTTGTTATTCATTATAAAAGTTATTATTATTATTTTTATTATCATTATTAGTATTACCACTAATTGCAGTAGTAACAGTAGCAGCAGTAGTGGCAATAAAATTTTTTTACATTTTGCGGCTAATAACACACTTACCTTTTTACAAACAATGATAACAATAGTTACAAATAATAATACAAAAATAATAATAATTACAATAATAATATATAAATTATAGAATAATTATAAAAATAACTATAAAATAATAAAGTATAGTATCAGTGGCTTCTGCAAGTTGTTTGTTTACGGTTTCAAGGTTTTTCCAGCAATTACTGCTGCTGTTACTATTACTTAATATATTACATAAATAGTAATTACATTCATGAGTCAGTGGTGAGGCCGCTGGCATGTCGACACGTGTGGCTTTTGTGGTTGTCGTCATGCCGGCCAGTTCGTCCAACACGCTAAATGCTTTGTTCGTGCGGCCCAGGTTTTCGCTGCCGATGAGATTGTTGTGGTAATGATGGTAGCGATGATGGCGATGATTGTGATTATTATTATTATTATTATTTATTATTATTATTATTTTGTAAATAATTATTATCAAGACATAAAATTGTAATCCCTTTTTAAATTCTAACAACAATTCGTGTAACTAGAATTTTAAAATATATATCCATCACTACTATCATCGTAATCACATCATCGTCAGAGCCATCGTCATCATTACGTCATCATAATCATTACCACCACTGTCAACAACAACATCATCATCATCCTTACATCAAAAACGTCATCATTAACATCATCATCACAACCATCAAAAACATCATCATCAACAACAACAACATCATGACGTCATCATGAACCACAACATCGTCATCACCATCATTATCACTTTTGGTTTTCAAGAATCCTGGCAGTTCCAACGATTTCTACATTGGGAGGTATGCTCACAATAACAACACTCTCCCTTCTATCATTATCTTCCTCTTCGTCATCATGATTCTCTCCCTCATTGTTTAGAGAGGGGATGTCGTCAGGATCTATTGACGACTTCCGTCTCTGAAAGGTGATGATAACGATGACGATGATGAAGAAGAAGATGATGATGATGATGATGGAGATGATAACGATGATGAAGAAGAAGATAATGATAATGATGATGAAGATGATTTGGATAATGTTGAAGATGATGATGATGATTTTGTACAGACGATGGTCATGATTATGGTACTGATGACGATAGTGAATAAATGATGAAAAAATATTTTTTTCATGATAATGCTTGCGGTTTTGATTATGATAATGATGGAAATAACGATAATAATAATAATAATAATGAGAATAATAGTAATAATAATGCTGATAATGATCTAAACAATCATCATCGTCATCATCATCCCGACTTGTTCTTCAGCGTTCTCCATGGAGGTCAGTTCGTCCGCTTTAGCCAAGTTGTCTACAGCGATGGCGAGAAAAACGTTTAATAATGTGTCTGTAATCAAATTAATTTATTAATTAATTAATTAATTAATAATTTAATTAATTTGTTTGTTCATTCGTTTATTTATTCATTCATTCCACACATACATACTCGTACACGTACACACCCATACAGACACACCGGCATACACAGCCACACGCATAAATTAATAAATTAGATAATTAATTTATAATGATAATTTTATAAAATTATTAATTAATTAATTAACTAGAAATAATAATTTGATAACAATAATTAATAAATTAGTTAATAATTATTAATTACTTAAAGAATGTTGTCGTTTCTCTTTTAATTAATTCTCAAAAGTATCATTATATATGATGGGCGGGTGTCTTTGTGCATTCCAAACATCCATCCATCCATCCATCCATCCATCCATCCATCCATCCATCCATCCATCCATCCATCCATTCATCCATCCATCCATCTGTCCATCCATTCATCCATCCTTCCTTTCTTTTATCTATCTATCTATTCATCAATTCATCCATCCATCAAATCATTCATCCATCTATCCACCCATTCATCAATTCATCCATCCATCAAATCATTCATCCATCTATCCATCCATTTATCAATTCATCCATCCATCAAATCATTCATCCATTCATCCATCCATCCATTTACCAGTTCATATATCCATCCATCCATCTATCCCTCCATTTATTCATCCATCCATCCATTTAAAGAATAATGAACTAACAGCTGCCGAGAATCATAAGGACAAGAAAGTACAGACTGGCCAGTACACCTGAGGTCTTGAAACCACCCTGGCACCTCATACCGTTGTACATCACCTTGTTCCAATCTTCCCCCGTTAGGATCTGTGTGTGTGTGCGTGTGTGTTGTGTACGTGTGTGTTGTATGTGTGTTGTGCGTGTGTGTTGTGTGCGTGTGTTGTGCGTGTGTGTGTGAGTGTAAAAATTTTAACAATATGGGGGCCGACTTGAAAGACGGTAAGCAGAGCGCTTGAGAATGTGTCAAAATTTGCTTTGGGTCTACCCTCGTCAAAGTTGAATCTGAAGTAAATTGTTAAGCAACATTTATCAAAACTTCTTCTTCATCATCATCATCATCAGCTTCGTCTCCATTATCATCCTAACATCTTCTTCAACATAACATCTTCTTTATCATAACATCTTCATCATCCTCACTATTATTATTAAAAACTTACCTCCCACCAAAATATTGCATGCCAAGAAGAGCGAAAATGACCATGAAGAGAAAGAGGAGAAAGAGAAGGGACATGATGCTCTTGATGCTGTTGATCAGTGACAGACTGAGATTCCTCAAGGCTCGCCAGTATCTTTTGTTAGTTTATTGGTTTGTTTGTCTTACTGTCTGTCTGTTTGTGTGCATGTGTTTGTTTTTTTTGACCATCTGTCCGTCTGTTTTGTGTCTGGCTGTCTGTTTGTCCGTCCGTCTATTCGTTTGTTTGTGTTTTTTGATTTGTTTGTTTGTCTTTGTCTGTATTAATTAGTTTGTTTGTTTGTTTGTGGTCTGCTTGTGTGTTTGTTTTGTTTGTGTTTGTCAAATTCGTTCGTTTGTAATTTTGTTTTGTTTTTGTTAATTCCGCTCGTTTGCGTGTTTGTTTTGCTTGTATGTTTTTTTTTATGTTTGCCTATTTGTTTGTGGTTTGTTTTCAATTCTAAAATAATGATGACGACGAGGGTGTATGTAGGAGTATTAGAAAATGATGGAGAACGATGATGACGCTTTCTTTGGCATGTTGATGTTTGTGATTGAAATCGAATCTTGGTAACTTTGGATACTAAAAATAGATTACCTGGTAATTTTGGATTCTAAAAATAGATAACCTGGTAATTTTGGATTCTAAAAATAGATAACCTGGTAATTTTGGATTCTAAAAATAGATAACCTGGTAATTTTGGATTCTAAAAATAGATAACCTGGTAATTTGGGATACTAAAAATAGATTAATTTTGGATACTAAAAATAGATTAATTTTGGATACTAAAAATAGATTACCTGGTAATTTTGAATATTCTCAAAAGTCTGGTGGCTCTCAAGCTGGAAAAGCCGAACGACAAATTTTCATAAATCATCTGCAAGACGACTTCTATGGTCGACGCGATCAAAACCTGGATGAGTTTGTTTGCCATTTTAAAAATAATTTCAAGTAATTATAATGAAATATAATTTATTTTATAACTTATAATGATCGTCGTCATAATCATCATCATAGTCGTTGTCGTCATCATCGTCATCATTATGCCATCATCATCATCACCATCATCGTCGTCGTCGTCATCATCATCTGGGTCATCATAATCGTTATTATCATTTTTGTCTTTAATCATCATCATCGTCATTTCATCATCATCATCACCGATGACCATGATAACGATGATGATAATAATGATGATGATAACGACGACAATGATGGTGGTGAGGATGACAACCATGATGATGACGATGACGATGACCGTAATGATGATGATGATGGAAGTGATAGCGTAAAAGAAATTTTCAAAAAATAAGTGATGCAAAACCAACAAAAAAGTCAAATTTGTTGAACATAGAGGCGAAATAAGTCCTCAAGCCAAGCGCATACATCTTCAGAAACATCTCGAATAGGAATGTGGCCAGGAAGACATATTCGGAATAAGCTGGATGTGATTGGATGGACGTGACGATGACGTAATTATGACGTAATAATATGATGCAATTACTTTGATCATGATGATTTGACTTGACGATGATGTGATAATTATATGACGGTGTAATAAATAGGAGAATAATGATGATCATAAAATAATTATATTAATAATAACAAAAAAATTATTTCATCTATGAAATCTCACTAAGCAAGTCGTTCAGCCATGCTGGTTCGTGGTGATGTTCAGCGGATATGAGGGCGGTGTTTACAAACACTAGCCCAATCACCAGCCAATAGAAAGCCTGGCTTTTTATAACCTTCTTAATCTTCAATCTGATTGGTTGAATTAATCAGATGCTATATATCTTTTTATGTCTATGTTATACTGATATTATTCAATCAAATAATCATAATAATCACGACTAATCACTGATATAATTTATATTATAATTAACCGAAAATAATTTAAATTTCCATTAAAGAAGCCAGAGCAATTTTTGATTGGTTGAGTAAGTATGAGGCTATTTTTTAGTTACAAATACATTATTAAATCAAATCACCACTATTTGCATTGGATAATGATTGAATTAACATAATTTATGTAATCATTAGCTCCAATTTTAATATTTAATATTAATTTTAATAATGAAACCTGAAAAGTCTTTGTTTCCTCCATACTTTTTGAAAACAGTTTGTCGCCCTGGTTGCTCTAATTTTATCTGGTTGGAGTCATTTGGTTGGTTGATTGGTTAAGTGGTTAATTGATTGATAAGTTAATTAGTGATTAGTTGATTGGTTGGTTGTCCAGTTAATTAGTTGATTGATTAATTAATTAGATATTTGACCTCGTCATTTTAGTGACGTCTAATATCAGTGAAACATCACATCACTTTATTATTTCATTTGAGACATTTGTTCTTTTCCTATAAAAATTAAACTATTGTTGTTATTGTTGTTGTATTATTATTATTAAAATTATTATATTATTACTGTTTTTGTTGTTATTTATATTATTGCTATTATTATTATCGTTGTTGTTGTTGTTATTTAATTTATATTATTATTATTATTATTATTATTATTATTATTGCATTGTGGCAATCATTGACATTTTATTACATTTTATTACATTATTGTGACATTTCATTATTTTATTTTCATACATATTTATTGTCTTTGCTTTGAAATAAAAAAGTTCTCATTATTACCTTCCTCTTCTTTCGTCATTATCTTTCGGTCATCTGCTCCCTTAAGTCTCACAAACGTTGAAGTACGACGCGCTGTGTTGATGATGATTATGATGATGATGACGACGATGATGATGATTAGGATGATGATGATGATGTGATGAAGATGGTGGTATTGATGTGATGATGAAAATGGTGGTATTGATGTGATGATGATGAAGAAGATGGCGGTATTGATGTGATGATGATGGTAGTAATGATGTAATGAAGATGGTGGTATTGATGTGATGATGATGATGGTGGTATTGATGTGATGATGATGATGGGAATAACTACAATTGAGCAAATCGTAATTAAAATATTTCTATTGTTAAGTAATCAATATTTTATATTAATAAAAAAAATATTTTGAAAGTTCATAGAGTCTATGATATAGACAGACTGCTGAAATTCAAATCAACTTTAACAAACCTTCCAGTATTCTTAACCTCTCTTCGCTTGTTGTTGATCCTTCGTTCAAAATCATTTCCTCTGATAAATAAAACATTAAACTTAATATTATTTATTTATTCTTTATTTTTGTATTCTAATTATACCTAAAATTATAATTTGCGTCGAAATTTGTGGTTATTGCTGTATTTTTGGATGTATTTTATTGTTATTTATATTCAATAATTGATATTCATAAATGTTGATTTCATGAAAATTGTATGAGAATCTAAAAAATATTATTTGGAGTTGATTGCAAAAAGTTTTTAACAAAATTGCAGCATAACCCGGAATAAATTTTGAAATTTAAAAAAAATTAACCCGGAATATTACCAGAGGCCATATTTATTATTTAGCAAAACAATTTGTAATAAACTGAAAAATTATTGCAATTTTTTTCAGAATTTCATAACAAAATACTCGGAGACAAATTGTTGAAAATTTACAATAAATAATCCGAATTTTTATCTAAAGAGCTAAAACAAAATTGTAAGTGAGAACATTTCGGGCCCTAACCGGCCCTACAAATCCAATCCATGTAATTCTCGAGAATCTCGTCAAGCACTTTCTGCTTCTTCAACTTCAGAAAATCCTTTCTGTTCTCTACCCTCTGCCTCTCATTGGCAAATTCACTTTCAGAAAGTTTTCACAAAATATTTAACGGAATAAATAAATAAATTAAATAAAAATAAATTATATTTTTTCTAAATGTTTTCAAGTCGAAGTATTCCTAAAGGAAAAACTGACATTTCATTAAATCATTGAGAAAACATTATATTCTCTTCGTGCTTCAGTTTGTTGAATTAGCAAGGTTGAATCTTTAAAATGATTTTAAGTTCTTCAATTGTTTGTTTTACGTACTTTTAAATATTCAAACAATCAATCAATCGACCCAACTAACCATTCAACTAACTTACTAAACAGCCAACCAACCAATCAGCTAATCACTTCACCAACCAACCAGTCAACCTACCAGTCAACCAACCAATCAACCAGCCAACAAATCAACCAACCAACCAGCTAAGAACACCAAGCACGAGGTTGAGCATGAACAAGGCGCCGAAGATGATGATGGGAACAAAGTACAACCAATTAAACAAGCGACCCACAGCATCGTCCAACTGATAATAATGATAATTATAACAACAACAACAACAACAATAATAATAATAATAATAATAAAGATTATGGGGACGATGATAATGAGATTATGATGACAATGCTGTAGTCACGACAATGTTGATGAACATGGTGATAATGTGGTTATGATGAATGCGCGTTCATTAACGTGAGGATGATGAAGATGATGATGAAGATGATGTAATGAAGTGTTTATCCGTCTGATGATGTTTATCTATCTATTCATTCTTGTTTGCCTAGTTTGCCTGTTTCGTTACTTGTTTGTCTACTTTTTTTTTCATGTTTCTTTAAATGTTCATTTACATGTTTTTGTTACCCTAAATGTTTGTTTACATGTTTGTTCACAAGTTTGTTCATCCTACATGTTTGTTCACTCTACAAGTTTGTTCAGCTTGTTCTCAAATAAGGCAACTAAAATATAACGACCAATAAAAAGACATTCGCTACATACAAGCAAGGACAAGCAAAGGCAAACACATCACACAACAACACAATACACAAACTATCCACATAAGAAAGTATGTTATATACGCATACACACACACAACACACACACACACACACACACACACACATACATACACACATACACACAAATACACACACACACACACACACACACACATACTTATATATTTATATTTTTTTACAATATTCTATAAATTCTACCGAATTTTTGGCGTTAATATGTTTGTATGTCGTTCTACTCGAAGTTCTGCGACCAACCGACGTAATCTAACAACCGAGCAAGATCGCAAGCAGCGACTGCTCCTTTTCTCTCGAGAATTAGAAGTGAAAAGGAATGTAGTTCAAAAAAACGAACGAAAAATATATTAACGCCAAACATTCGGTAGAATTTATAGAATATTGTAAAAATTATGGCCTATTACCAACATATTTATATATATATATATATATATATATATATATATATATATATATTTTTACAATATTCTATAAATTCTACCGAATGTTTGGCGTTAATATGTTTGTAGTTCGTTTTTTCGATTTTTCTCACTAAAGTTTTTTGGTGAACGTTTAATTTATTAAAATTCAAAATAAACTTATTTTTCGAATTCATGCTGCAAATAAGGCCAAATTTCGATTCCGAATGAATCATCGTCAGTGCTCCTTGTTGTATATATAGGGAAATATTGACTTTGTCAAGATAAACTTTGACGTTGTAAAAATTAACTTTGGTGTTGTAAAATTGAACTTTGATGCGAATTAGGTGTCAGGTTTCTTAATTGGCTGGTCATCTTCTTTGGTCTCCTTTTCTTCATCGATAGCATCATATTCTTCTTTGTCACTATTTACGATGCTAGTAAGTGTATGTGTGTGTGTGAGTGTATGTGTGTGTGAGTGTATGTGTGTATGTTACGATTTACGATATATATATATATATATTTAATGTTATATACATGTTAAAGATTTTTAGGTTCTTATATAAAAGGTAAGTAGTTAATCTTAATAAGACAGGTGTTTCAATCGTTAAGGGCAAGGCAGTCTAACTCGCATCTCATCTCAACTCAACTTGTTTTGATGTTATGCTAACCTACGTAAGAAGATGTACACTCACACACACACACACACACACATACACTCACACACACACATACACTCACATATACGCATACACTCACACAAGCACACACATACACGCACGCACACACATACATAGACAAACAAATGAACGCACGGGAATTAATACACAAACACATACACGGCTAATTTGAAAGGAAAGTTGTTGTAATAAATAATTTATCTGTTCTAATTTCAACTTGTAACACATGTGCACTAACTAAATATAAGTTTAAAAGTGGTTAAGTTATCGATTGCAACATCGTAACAAGAAAATAAAAAAAACACGTAAACACAAATACAGCCACACAAAACACATATACACTGCGTACACACATACAATCCACACAACACACATACAATCCACCACAACACACACGTAACTCCCACACAACACACACGTAACTCCCACACAACACATACAACGTACGTAATACATGTTGAGAGTCCATCCAGCCATGGTCAAAACCACGAAAACGGTAAGGATGGAAGCGTAGATGTTATCAAAGTTGCACAAGCCGGAAAAGGGTCCTTCCCACCATTCTCTACATTCGTAACCCACCGGGCACGTGTAACCGCCCCCAATTATGGAGCTTGAAACTGTAGCGTTTGGATTGGTTAGAATAGAGGTGAAGGCACACGCCACAGGTTCCTCATTCTCTTCGTAAACGACTTCTCCTGCGTTCAAGATATCATGTCAATGTCGTGATTTCTAATTAATATTATTCACAATAAAAATTAGAATAAAATTGTAATATGCAGACTTTAAAAATCTCAAAAGACATCTCGGAATGCCCAACTTTTTTCGTCCTTATAGCAGCTCTTGTGGAGAACTCCGCAATAGAACTCCAGGCCGATTATGGCGAAGATGACAACGGCAAAGAGGACGAGGAAGCCAATCTGTAGCAGCGGTTTCATGGCGTAGATGATGGATTTCAAGACCACCTGCAGGCCTGTCGAATTATGTAACATTTTTTTTCAAATTTCTGCAACACACACCGAGAATTCCACGCTTCAAAGAAGAGAGAAGGTCAGCATTTTTTGCGACACTTTCAACTTTTCACTTTCTAGCAATCATGAAGTGCTTAAACATTTTTACAAAAACTTTAAAAGTTTATAAAATTGTATAATAAATACATATTTGGTATAGAACGCATTTATGAAATCTGATTCTATGGTGTTTTTTGCTTTTTGTTTTAACGATCAAGTTACGTTCCTGTTCATTTAGGTTAATCTATAAATGAGGTAGATGAGTTTTATTAGTCGCATCTTAGTCGTGATTGAAGCAACTAAATGCTAACTTTCAAGAGGTGGGGTCATACGATTTTGGCGGATGAAAATTGGGAGTGGTTTAAATTTTTGACAGTTTGTGGCAGGTAGGAGTAGAAAAAAGCACAAAAAAGCGTGACATCCTCTACGGATAACTCAAAATATATTTGAGACTAGCAATCATGAAGTGCTTAAACATTTTTACAAAAACTTTAAAAATTTATAAAATTGTATAATAAATACATATTTGGTATAGAACGCATTTATGAAATCTGATTCTATGGTGTTTTTTGCTTTTTATTTTAACGATCAAGTTACGTTCCTGTTCATTTAGGTTAATCTATAAATGAGGTAGATGAGTTTTATTAGTCGCATCTTAGTCGTGACTGAAGCAACTAAATGCTAACTTTCAAGAGGTGGGGTCATACGATTTTGGCGGATGAAAATTGGGAGTGGTTTAAATTTTTGACAGTTTGTGGCAGGTAGGAGTAGAAAAAAGCACAAAAAAGCGTGACATCCTCTACGGATAACTCAAAATATATTATAAAAAAACATAAAAATATTGAAACTGTCAAAAAAGCATGCACATACTTTCAAACCCTGTAACTATTTTGATTGGTCTAAGAACCCTAAGTGACCTTATACCTGGTTGGTTGAATAAGCTGTTCAATTGGGCCAATAAGCTGCGTGGAGGACATTAATAAATTATGTTAATTTATTATTATACTAATAAAAACATTATAAAAAATTAAACATTTTGTATGCACGTGCAAGCACCGCATCATACGCGTATGATAATCTTTGAGTTTCGGACAGACGTTATTCGAACGAGGCCGACGCGTAGCAACATCGCCTGAAATGGCACTTCTACCGACTGAACTAATCCGCCGACCAATTGATAATGATGACGAAAATGGTGATTACCCAGCAGTAACGATGATAAAGTCTAGAATGTTCCAGAGACTCCGAAGGTAGGAATCCGTGTGGAGGATCAACCCGTGAGCAATGATCTTAAGGACAGCTTCAGCCGTGAAGATTATCAAAAAGTATGGGTTGGCGTATTCCTTGTGAAGGTGATGATGATGAGAATGATGACGATGATGAGGGCGATGATGACGAGACAGATGGCGATGTTGATATGAGGATGGAAAGAGGATGAAAATGATGATGATAGCCATGTTTGTAATAAGAAAACTAACTACAAATTACAAATTTAATGATGCTAGTGATAAATTGCTGATAATTAATTATTAATAAAAAAAAATTATTAAATAGTAATTATGATGATGACCAAAATTGAATATGTCCTCATTAAAATCACCAGCGTTTTAAAATTAGGAACAAGTTAAAGATGATGAAAATGACGAAGATGATGATGATGACGACGATGATAATGATATGGGAAAGATGATAGCTATGATGATGGTGATGATAATGACATGATGATGGTGGTGAACGTTTCAATGATAATGTTTCCGTTGTGTTATTGATATTTCGTAAAACAGTTGTTGAGTTTGTGTTGATGATTTAAATGTAATTAGCATATATGACCTCATGTCATCATCATCATCGTTAGTTATTTCTCATCCTCTTGTAATCATCATCACCATCATCATCATGGTCATCATCACCATCACCATAGTCATCATAATCATCATCATCGGTTTACCGTCATTATCATCAACAACGTATTTATTTCATCTTCTTCATCATATTGTTATCAACGTTATCATCATTATCGATATATCGTCATCTTCAAAACACAACACTTGAACAAACACAATTACACACACTGGAATAAACTAACCATATGAAAGTAAACTAAACATACAAAATGGTCGCAAAAAATTATTTTGACAAATAACATAATAAGTATTAATTAACAAATTTAGAACATTATTTTCATTTTACGAATCACCACTAAGACTAACCAATTTCAGTGACATGTCGGTTCTATCTGAATCGGGGAGGTACTCATCTAAGGCTAGGACCAGACAATTTGCTACAATGGCCAACAAAATGAAGTACTCAAAAAATCTGGTGGGGTAATCGGATGAGGATTTAGTAGGTTGGATAGCTGAGTGGTAGGATAGTTGGATGCTGGAGTAGTGAATTTGGGGTGATTGGGCAATGGTTTAGAGTTGCAATGAGTTTGAATTTTGGCAAAACGTTTTAGGCTAATGAAATGAAAAGAATTATTAACATAATTTTTAAACATAATTTAAATTGATTTTAAATATATATATATATATATATATATATATTCATTTTTAAATGTTTCATTCAGAATATAAAACTAAATGTTTACTGGAAAGTATTCTTTTTATAATTTTACTAACAAATGTTTGGATAGTAGACTTGATTTCAAAATAAATACTCAAAGAAACACTCTCACTGATCTAATTTGTATTAGACATCAAATTTGCAATTTCAAAAATAACATTTCAAAATTTATTCAGTTACTTTTAAATTAATAAAGGTACCCACAACTTCAACATTCGGTATCGATCGGCGTGATGTTTTAAATCAGAAAATCTCAAAATTCGCACGAGCGCATATATATTGCTAATAAATAGATCAGGAAGATTATTATCTATTAATTATGTCAAAATTCTACTTGTTATGAACTAGAAAGAGGCAAAATCTTCTTAGGATGTTCGTCTCACTGAAGATAAAGAGTGAACGAGTCGTCGATTTATCGAAACAGGGAAACGTGATATTGGCGCAGAATTTGATCAACTTTTTCTTCCAGGACATCGGGACTTCCTTCTTCAACTGGACCGTATCCATCGTTGGCCAATTGATGCTAGATCGAGATTTCCGTCTTTCTTCCGGATCGGGTCCGAAAATAACGCTCCCCTTCCTGCCAGGAACTCCTGTGGTGGAGTTCGGAAAATCTCTATCGTCATTTCGGTCGATGAAGATGCTACTCTTTCGCCCTTTAAATTTTTTTGGGGTTTTTTATATGTTACCAAAAAAAATTTAAATTTATAAATAAAATAACAACAATTTATTTGAAAAAATAATTGAAATAAAAAGTAACTCTATAATTTTATATAAAAAAAGTTTGAAAATATTAATATACTTAAGAAGATACTCGGTTAACTTGCTGAAAATATAAATGCATCAATGAATTTGTTAGAAAAATCTGAAAATTTTAAATATTTTCTTTATATTGAAAGGTAAAAAATGTGAAAAATAAAAAGCAAAAATCAATGTGTAGAATTGTGTTGAAGTGAGCCACCCTCATTAACATAACATTGATCGCATTTAATAATGTTGATCCATTGTGCAGGCACTACAACTACTACCCCTGCGCATCTATCTATATTATTATTGTTATTATTGTTAGTATTATTAATATTATTATCATTAAAGTTATAAAATTATAGTTATATAATTTTAAACTAATCGATTTCGACGTGGCCTGATGCAATGCAGTCGGAATGAGTTTGAAGGCAAACATTTAGCCTGCGTTATGGGAATGGGGATCGGTATTTCAATATCTCCAACAATCCCTTCACTCAAATGCCCATTGGCAATCACTGATTATTTCAGTAAAATGTATGTATGATTCAAAAGCAAACAACACAAGGGCCAAAAATCAACTGCTCAATAAACTCAAAACCTTACAATCAGTCATCAATGATCTAGACACGAAAGTTCGATGGAGTTGCAAGTCCCAAGAAAGTACGTGCTATCTCGGTTAAATTTCGACCTTTTGTATACATATAAAATATAGCGCTGACTTTGATTGGTAATAATAGTAATATTAACTGCTAAACTGATTATATTAACTAATAAACCTCACCAATTGCAATTGCTCATCAAAAATCTCATTGTCCTCTTATGAATTAGGCGGTTTAACCATCAGGTCTCTCAAAATGTACGCTGAATCTCACACTCTCGAAACTATTTGAAATCAAACGACAACGGCAAACTCTAAACGCTTATGAAACAATTTGTTCAGAAGTTTCATCAAAATTGAAAACCTGCCTCCAGGATCCAAAAATATAAATTCATCAATCATGGCGCATCAGTCAACTAATTCATTGATTCATTGGTTGGTTGATCGGCTGTCGAGATGAATGAATGATTGATTGCCTGAATGTTTTAATGAGTTAATAATGGCTTGAATCAATTTAATCAACCAATTTAATGACTGGATGAAAAATATATCAGATGGTCAGCTGAGCAGTTGAATGAGTGAATGATGACTGACCATTTATTAGACGACTTGTCTCAAAAAATATTGTTGAAAATTGCAACAACAAACGAATTTCCCTTAGATGAAAATGATTTTAAATATTAATTTTAAGAAGTATATTTCAATTTCAAAGAGAATCTTTCTTCTTTTTATTTCCCCCTCATGAATACTTGTCATGCCTTCTCAATAGTTTTGTGTTTAGTTTATGGATCATTTATTTTATAGTCTGAGTTAGGCGTTCAATAATGTTAATATTTTGTTTAAAATATTTTATCAAATTTGTTTTCGGTGTTTTCTGCATTTTTTGATCAAAAAATAAAAATAATCATATGTATGAATGTGTGTAAAATTTAAATTCATAGCAAAAACTTGTTACTTGCTGTCAAATAACGCCTAGACACGAATATATACCATTTATTTGATTTTTACAGCAAATTTGTAGCTAGGTGCAAATCAAAATTATTCATTTATAAAAAAAGGAGAAAATTCAATGAGGTTCACTGAATAAATGAGACTAACTTATTCCCAATCATCATCTGGCCTATATGATGTTAATTTTGCACACCACATAACCATACGCACATCTAGTGAAAATACAAACGTAGATTCTACACATCCAACACACACACACACACACACACAGACACACACACATACACAACACACTCACCCAGACCCCACACAGAGAGAGAGACACCACACATACATACACACACATACATACTCACACAAAAAATAGTTCTTCATATACAGGCACAAATTCAAACAAATATACCATACAAATCTTTCAAAAGCCTAACCAATCACGTGACTTAATCTATTATAAATAAACTTCTACAAAAAAAACAAACCGCCCTAGCTAATTTCGTGACTAACTTTCGTGCCAGAGGAACCAGAATTTATCCAGTATGTAGTAGTAGAGCCAGAGAAAGAGTGGCGTGGAGACGAGAAGTAGAAGGAACACGACGAGAATGATCAGGGCGTATTTGATCATGTTTCAGTAAGTTTAGTTTATTTGAATTGGATTTTATTTTTAATTATTTATTTTATTATATATTAGATTCTATTTATTTCACACCATTTAAATTATTCGATAATAAGATTGTATATATTTTGTAATATTTTGTTGACTCCGGGATAAAATTAATGGTTCTGTAGATAATTATGTTATTAATCATTATTTTAAATTATTTAACGTGTTTTATGTTAAAACATTGGTTAATAATTAAGGTTTAACATTCTACAAACTCCAAAATAAAATACATAAATAAAAGATTACGACGTTAAACGTTAAAAAATTACTTGCAGTCATACTTTCGTCTCTGAACGCTATTTTATGCGTTAAATTACTTATTATATAATCAGTTTAAAACGTTTTAACTAAAATAAGCAAACTAATTAAACAATAAATAAATTAATTTAACCTAAAAATGGTATATACAAACGTTACATAGAGTTTATTTGATAGCATCAACTCATCAATTCACACACATGAACAATTTCAACAACAAAAATCTCTTTATTATCAGCAAAGTTCAACGTCTCAACTGCCTTCGATTCAAATCCATTTACAAATTTCAAACAAGTATCCGTAAATAAGCAATCAAGAGATACAAATGAACGATATCATATCATGAATGTACATCACATGTTCTAATATGATTGGTATATCATATACTATGTATACATTGTAAGTAACAATATACTCTATACATATTCACACACATATTCCTTTATATATATATGTGTGTGTGTGTACATGTATATATGTATCTGTATGTATGTATATATATATATAAATATATATATATATATATATATATCACAGACAAACTTCAAGCAAAATTAGAATATTGATTGTATTCACTCATCATAACCAGTATTAAATGAAAGATTTCATGCTTGCTGTACGAAAAATGAGTGAGTGTATAATAGAATGATGATGGTGATTGTGATCTGTTCATTGTTGGTTTGTGGCAGTTTCGAAAGATGGCCGTGGTGTTGTCTGATGTATGGTGATGATGACGTCATGCTGGTGATAATGGTTATATAAAGTGACATAAGAAAAAATAATGATGATGATGAGGATGATGTGGATGATGATAATAATAATAATAACAATAGTAGTGATAATTTAAGAAACTACGATTTTTTGTTTTTTTTTATTAATTTGTCGATGATAACGAAAATAAAAGAGTCTCAAATGATAAAAATCTTCAAAATTAAAATTATTTGAAGTTTACTTCTTCAAAAACAACAAACAAACACACATAAAAACATACACATATAAACAAACATACAAACACTACTCTCGGATATACACACCAACAAACACAAAAACCTCCACATACACACATACCACAAACGTAAACAAACGAAACCCACAACCGCAACAACGTTTTAAACATCGAAACTTAACAAAAACTGAATTTTTCAGAGGTTGTTGTTTTTTTTTTACTTTTCGGAAGGAAATTTGAATCTAGCGTGGTTTAAACTTAAGCAATTAAAAACCGTGATTTCTATATTTCAATTCCTGTCATTAATAAAAAATAAAACTCAAAATTTTTGACATCCTTTGAAATGAAAAGCACGACAAATCAACATACGAGCTAAATTGCTAAACCTAAATATTTGTACTTTTATTAGTAGTAGTAGCAGTAGTAGTAGTAGTAGTAGTAGTAGTAGTAATTTTATTAGTAATATTATTAAATATATTGCTAACGTAATAAAAAATTTTTTAATACAAATGAGCAATGTAACGAAAGAAGAAAAGATTGCAAACTTGCGGAAATGGCTGATTTGTCGGCTGCTGATGTTATTGAAAGTTTCTTTGACGTCATCCTGTCAGATGGTGTTTTTCGTTGTTATTATTTATCATTATTATTATTGTTGTTATCGTTGTTGTTGTTGAGTTTTTTGTTATTGTTGAGTTCGTTGTTGTTTTTTGTTGCTATCGGGATGGCTGTTGTTGAACGTGCTGTTGTTTTCGGTGTTGTTGATGTTAGCTTTAGTGTTGTTGATGACATTTTGTAACCGTTTTGATTTCTCTGATGAGTTTGTATTTATTTATCTCCATGACAGTCTGTCTCGGCGACTTACTAAAATACTTTAACAAACATTTATAAAATAGAATAAAACATAAATAAAATAGAGTTTGGAAAAAAAATTTGACAAGAGGTATAATTAGGCATCACAAGTGGTTAGCATTGCAAGGCCTTACATTTGAAGTTAAAAGGCTTCAGGCGCATAAATATGAAACATATCTATAGACATCAGCAGAAGCGCCCACACTACACTCAGACATTCACACACAAAAACCAACCACACACACACACACAAAAACCGCACACACAAACAAACCACACCACACACATACACAAACCACACACACACACACAAACAAACAAAAACCACACACACAGACAAACCACACACACGCCACTCAGACATACACACAAACAAACAAAAACCACACAAACAAACATACACAAACCACACAAACACACCGTTCAAATATACACATCAACAAACACAAAAACGCATTCACACACTACAAACGTAAACAAACAAAAGTCTGAGATGTAACCATGGGTCGAACAAGCAACCGACAGAACGAATTTTACGGGAAATGCAAAATATGTACGACACAATGTGAACATGTACTCACTCACACACCACACACACACCACACACACACACACAACACACACACACACACACACGTGTATATATATATACCTACCTACATGCACACATATAAACACGTACGTATATAAGTACGTGCATGCACACATACAAACAGCCATACACGCACACATGCACGCAAAAATTGTTTTGTTCAGAATTTTTCAATCGATGACAAACAATCACGGAATAGGGTTGAATGAAATTTAAAAAATCTGTTTTTATATTTGCCAGTTGCAAATTTTAATCTAATTTATGTAGCGCCCAGGATATCATTTTTAAAGCGCTATAAAAATGATAATTGATACAAATTTAAAATGTAGTAGTAGAAGTAGTAATAGTAGCAGTAGCAGTAATAGTAGCAGTAGTAGTAGTAGTAGCAATAGCAACAGTAGTAGTGGTAGTAGTTGTGGAAACTATATTAAAGTTTCATTTTCAAATTGCATTTTTTTTATCAAATAAGTACTTTTTCAAACAAACTAACACTCGATAACAAATAAAAACCATTTAAAATTTTTTGCGTCGGTCCTTACTGTCTGTTGATTACGATAACTCGATTAAACATGTGTTAACCTATGGGTAGGCAAACTTTCTATGTGCGGCCCGTATTTCGCCCAAAAAAGGTCGTCCACATTATGACCGAAAAATGAACCACAAATCCTAAAAAAATTCTCACCCCCGGGTCGTAAAAATTTGCTATTTGAGTAAATATGCGGTCCTTTAAAGGTAAATTAGTTCTTAATGCGGCCCTCCCAGCAAAAAGTTTACCCACCCCTTTCTTAACCAATTAATCGTTTGTAGTCAGTATCCAGATGGGGAATGATTTCAAAATTCGAGAGTTAATGAAAGTCGAGAGTTCTTATTCCACTATATTTTTTACGCCAAATTTCAGAAGTTTTCTTTTTCCATGGTCCGTAATTTGAAAAAAATTGATGTAGTGTAATTTTATTTCTCAAATAATATAAATTAATGGATCATAGTTCTATTGGGCTTAAGAGTTATTTACCACGTATATACATTTAAATGAATTTGCACGCAATGCCATGTGAGATTTTTTTAAATAAAATTATGGTAGGCTATTTTTCACGCATTTTCTATCTGCACAAATTTCTTTTTAAAGATATTTAAAATTCATTAAAATATATTTCAGAAATAAGAGTAACAAATGATAGATAAATTTGTCTGAATTATATGGTGAAAAGTGATTTTATATAAAAATTTTTCGTTCAACATTATTTTATCGATATAATAATGTATTATCGACTGAAATATATGTATTAAAATTAACATACCAATTTTTTTTAAATTTTTCACGACATCCAATAAAAAAATTACAATGATGTTAAAACTATTTTTCTTTCAAATCAACACAATCAAAAAAAATGTTTTATTCAATCTTTAACAAAAAAAAAATCATTGTAATAAAAATACTAACTAGATGTAGTATTGCCAATACTAGTCTCAATACTACTGTACATACCTTTATGAAATTACTTCAAGTGTACTACCTATTCAGTTATTTTTTTCTTCAACATATCATGTAAAATATTTTTTTTAAATAAAATAAATACTAAAATCCAAATTGATCCTTTTTTACAATTTCCATTTGAATTAATCCAATCATCAATAAAACATTTTGCAAAATATCATTCAAAAAATTATTCTTACGTATCTTTGAAAAGCTTTTTAACCTATCTTGTTACATTAATCACATTAATCTTGTTACATTACATTACATTAAACGCGTTGATACTAACAACATCAACTGGGGGCTTTATACAGACACTTATGTATATATACACATTTGTATACTTACATATATATGTATTATGTGTATACATATATATGTATATGTATACATATAGTTATTTTATATTTATATAATGTATAATATAAATGATATATATATATATATATATATGTGTGTGTGTGTGTGTGTGCGTGTGCGTGTGTATGTGTGTGTGTGTGTTTATTTAAAAAAAAGACACAACGGCACTCATTCATTATTATCAAACTTCGTCATCACCATCGTCATCATTTTTTGTGTCATCATCATCGTCATCATCGTCATCATCATCATCATCGTCATCATCGTCGTCATCATCATCGTCATCATCGTCGTCATCATCATCGTCATCATCATCGTCGTCATCATCATCGTCGTCATCATCATCTCAGATATCATCGACAATGGGGTAATAATACATCTGTCATACACTGATTTGTTTATTGAACACACATAAATGTTATAGGTATCTGAATGAGAATGTTTCTTTTGTTTCATGTTTCGTTAACTCATCCTAATCTAAGAAATGTGAAGTGTATATACAAAGAAATATAACCACGTAAGCATAAGCAGATGATAAGCATAAAACTTTAAAAATATTTTTTGGCAAATACAAACATACCGATATATATAATTAATCACACTAAAAAAAACAACCATTTAAATGACATACAATACAAAACTATTGTTATAAACATTAGATTATGAGCCAAGACTCTCAACACCTTACAATGGATCTTGTTAGAATTTAATCAACGATTTGTTGGCGTCAACAGGCTCTTAAATAGCGGATTATATAATATACACACACATCCAACTTTATCCACATTGTAACATTGCTATTGATAACTCTTTCTATCTCAAAATATCAATAACCATGATTTTTATTTATTTATTTTTTATAATATGTGAGTTTTATTTTTTAATAAAATTACTACAAATATGAAAGAAACCGAAGAGTATGATGACTTTATTGAATGAGAAGCTTATAGAGCTCAATCTATAGGTATGTGTCTTTGTTAAAGTTGTTAAACAGCGCCAATCTTTTATACTATATGTACGTACACACACCTGTGTTAACACATGTGTAGAAGTGAGCGTACATCGAATTTTGTATACAAATATGGCGTATTTGATTTCAATTTATGCGCGTGTAGACAAACATCTACAATTATTATACATGGGCATGTCACTAGGAACGCTGATATGATTGTTGTGACCTGTTTTATTACCAGCTACAACATAACGATTAGATTTTATGGATAGTAATTATGATGGAAAAATGATGGATCAACACAATTTCATAATAATTGTAATTATAAAAAATAATAAAAGATAATGATAACATCATTATTGATATCTCTTTCTTATTTTTTCCCCAAAAGCTTCAATAACAAAATTACATCGGCTTTCTTTCTCAGTAATATTTTCACGATTGATTCAGCCTGAAACATGCAAAGGATGGTATTTTTGTTACTTATTTGCATGTAAGAATTTTGTTTGTGTCTGTGTGTCTGTGTGTGATACTGTGTGTGATGTTTTTATGTGACAAATTTATATATGTGTGTTTTTATGTGTGCGCGCGATACTTTTTGCATGTTTGTATGCACAAGTATTTGTATTTCATCTTCTGTATGTTAGTTGTACTTGTGTATGTTTGTATGTGTGCCTTACGTGTTTGTATGTTTGGATTAGTTTGTATGTATGATTGTGTGTAGGAATGTTTCATATTGTACGTATGATTTGAGGTGATATCTTTGTCTTCGAATCCAGTCGCTTCGACATCAGGGCCAAGAGCTTTAGTAGTAGTAGTAGTAGTAGTAGTAGTAGTAGTAGTAGTAGTAGTAGTAGTAGTAGTGGTGGTGGTGGTTGTGGTGGTGGTGGTGGTGGTGGTAACAGTAGCAGTAGTGGTATTTCATTGATTTTACTAAAATTTTTCGGTTTAATATTGTTATATAATCAATAAAAGACAGCAATAACTGTATTAAAATATGTTGTTATTATTTATTGTTGTTGTGTTATTTATTATCTTAAATCGTTACTGTTGTTGTTTGTTGTTGTTGTTTTGTTTGGTTTGCTGTTGTTGTTATTTTTAATGCTTTTAATGCTATTTGGTTGTTGTTGTTGTTATTATTATTATTGTCATTCACGTCAGTTTAGATTTATTCTTCAAAATAATTGCGGAACTGTATTGATTGGCGTTAAATCGTTACAAACATTAATAAACACACACACTCACACATATTCACCATACATCACACATATATACGCTTTCACTCATAGTATACAAACACACATACCACTTCCTCGTATACACATTCTCTTACTCGCCTTAATGCACACACACACACACACACACACACACACACACACATACAAATTCACCCTCTCATATACACTCACAGATACACATACACACACGCACACGCTATTTGACATCAGCCCTGACTGACAAATACAATTTTATTTTTGCGTTGGTGCAAACAATTGTTGTTTTGCATAATGTAATGTGTATGTATTTGTGTGTGTGTGCGTGTGTGTGCGTGCGTGTGTGTGCGTGCGTGTGTGTGTGTGTGCGTGTGTGTGTATCGAGGAGTTTAAGTAGGTTATATATAGAATGGAAACATTGAAACGTAATTAACCGCCGTCAGTTCATTAGTTTTTTTTCCATATAGTTCCATTTGTTTTCAGATATGTTTTCTTAGTATCGTTGGATATATTCATAGTTTTGTATGTATTTTTTCCATTTTGTTTACCTTTGTAAAAAAAATACACAAATATACACACATTTACACATACACACACATACAAACATATATGATTTTAATTTTTTTTTATTTTGCCCCGTTTTTTAAAATTTGTTTTTATCAAACCATTGAGTACATTTTTAAATATTTATCGGCTATTCAATTTTTAAACCAACATAAATTAAAAAATACAAACAATAAACAATTGGTTAGAATAAATTTTTGACCAGAGCATTTTAAAATCTTCCAATCTACAAATTATATCCATGCCAAGTTCATAAACATCGTCAAATTATTTTTCCTATCTAGGAACTATTTTAAAAATAATAAACTGAATGAAATACTCAAAAATTAAAAAAAAAATTATTTTATTTATTTTAAATATGTTGCCTTTAATGCGCCAAAAATATTTTCAATTTTTTTTAAATTTTTTCAACTCAGATTTATTTTTTCAGGTTTTTTGAAATTATATTTCTAAGAGTTACATATTATTATACAAAATATTATATTTGAAACACATTATGTAAGCATGGAAGGTTATGTTTGCAGGTATTTTAAGAGAAAATAAAAGTTCGTTTCGTTTCGTCTCGTCTCGTTTCGTTACGTAGTAGAGCATCCCATGTTGAAAATCGTGCAAGTATGACGACAAATCATCATTTCAACATGATTTTCAACATGATGATCAAAATCATCATGTTGAAATTTATAGCAGCTTTTAGTAGGAGTCATTTGAAACAATAAGACGAGACGACAGGCATTGTTCGCGTTTCACTTTGAAATTTGAAATGCCTACCAGGTTGTCAAGGGGAATTAACTTAATGATTTTTTCATAAATTTTATTCTGGAAGGTAACTTTTGTTTAAAATTTATAGACAAATCATTTCATTAAACACAACAACTAATGATATTAATTTTTACGAAACAAAATATTTTATTCAATAGAAAAAGTATTAACCTAAGTATTTACGACGTTAACAAACAGTCAATAAAGAAACATCCTTAATGATGACTAACAATCGATCGAATAAATCAACAAGCGAATAAGTGACAACGACGACAACATCAACTACAACATCAACAACAGCAGCAACAACAACAACAACATGAAAATCAATATTCGTTATATAACACTCACATTCTTATGCTAAAAGTGATTACGTTAAAGTTTCATAAAGTTTCAAACCAATTCTGATGACTGCAACAACTGCAGTAGTTGTCGAAGTAGTAGTACTAGTAGTACAATACTAGTATTAGTAGCAACTACAACAGTAGTAGTAGCGGCAGTAGTAGTATTTTTAGTAGTAGTACAGTACTAGTATTAGTATCAGCAGTTGTAGTATTAGTAGTAGCAGCAACAAGAAACAGCTTTAACAGCAGCAGTTGTAGTAGTATTAATAGCGGCAGAAACAGTAGTTGTAGCAGTAGTAGTAACAGCAGCAGTAGTAGTAGTAGCAGTAGTGATAAAATCATAGTGAACAGATGTTCATTACTGGTAAGTAAGCAGCGTATGATCGACTCACATTTTCATGCTTACAACAGTAACAACATCAACAGTAACAACATCAACAGCAACAACAACAGCAGTCAAATTGATTAATTTTGTACTCGACGACTCGGCGTTCGATCATTTTATAGTTCAGCAACACATTCATCAATTCATTTCTCTTCGGTTTTTTCCATCATATTCGTCTTCTTCTGCAGTAAGTTTTCTGACACTTTCATTGCCTACTAAGACAAAGTTTTTAAAAAACACAAATATTTGATCGCAAACGATGGATTAGTGCTTTAAAAGCGTCTTTTGGAGATGGTTTTTTTTTAATTAAAATTTCGTTTGAGATTGCGAAACATTTAACGATTTTTTTCTGCAGGTGCCATGCAGTCTTGAAAGCGTTCAGGCGCAGAACCTATTCAATGCATTAATCTAATGTTACATGCCACGCCGAATTTATGAACGAGGCGTCCATGGTTCAAACGCACTCACCTGCTATTGGCATAAATTGTAGGCATGTCGTTAATCATCAATAATGAAACGTTTCAAATAAAAAAAATTTAGACGCATTTATGTTATGGATTTTTGGGATTTATAATTTTCGGCGCATTATATACTATCGTACTACCACGTTTTCGCTACTACTATATCTATTCGTACAACAAATTTTAAATCTTCTATATGTAAGAAGCACTGTATGAGAATGCAATCAATGAAAGAATTCATTCTTGGAGTTGGTGGTTATAAGTTATATAGTTGGTGGTTATAGTGTCTTCTTAATAGAAAAATTCATAAAAGCATGAAAACTACTCAACCAGTTTAAAAAAAATTATTTTATTTATTGACTGCCTTATTGAGATTTTTATTTTCTCTTCCATCTTGTCAGATGCTTTTAATGTAGAAGTACACGTGGCTATTTTGAAATTTATTCATTTTCTATGTTTCTTCTTTTTCATTTTCAACTAACTTCTCTGATTGTACCAGATGCATATATCAAAACCTTATCCTTAATTGAAAAATTTTTATTTCACAAGCATAATTCTAAATGAAAATTCACATTTTAGTCACTGGAGTGCGCCCACAATTAAAATTTCCACTGCAGTTTGCTAGGATTGCATGCAATTAATTAATCACTGGGCAGTGGCGTAGCAAGGATCTTTTGTACTGGCGTAAATTTTTTCTCATCACTCAATTTAAAATTTTTTGTCATTAAAAACTAACGGTTTCACGCTTAGTTTTACTGTTGTGGGGATCGAATAAGTTTTCCGTTCAAATGTTTATAAATTTGTAACAAAATTTTGTTCACTTTAGCCTAAACCGTAGCATAAATTTTCATTGAAGGAGAACTTCCTTACCTCAATTATTTTAACTTTCAATTTAATAATTATTTCATCTCTTACAAATATTTTAATCTTTAAAATTTATTAAACGATTTAAATTTAAAATAAGCTGAATAATGAATTTTTCATTTTCAAAAAATGTAAAAATGTGTTCAGTACTCATTCGTGCTGCTTTTTAGTAGTCAGTCGCGATGTTTGTAGTTACTTGGATTAGTTTAGTGTTTCTGTTACCGTTGGCATTCGAATAAACGTTCAACAAAGTCTGAGTTTGAAGCAGTTGTGTTCATCTATTGGAAATCTTGAACCTACGGAATAACAATAACTTGATGATCGTTGGAAGCTACAACACTGGTGTTGAAAATATAGGATCTTTGAAGTTATAACATCGGTGTTGGTAGTAACAAAAATTTAATTTAAAGATTGCTACAACAAGGTACAGCAATAAAACACTTGAACTTTGGTGAAAGGTCAACCACACTGACGCATGCACGCACACACGCACGCACACGCACACACACTTTTGCAAATAAACACACACACAAAAAGAACTAAATATAGTACTTGATAAACATACTACATGCTTATATGACGTATTGACCTCATCCAACCAAAAATATTCACATCTTAAGAAACAACATTGCTCTCGGTAGGAACTTCGTTTAGCTTTAACTTATTTTATACAGTATGCGTGGCTTGCATGATTTTACACTGGATATATTTATTTTTCTCTCATGTATATACATATTTTATTTATAATATATGTTTAAACCAGTGGCGTCACTAGGGGGGTGCGGGGGGTGCGGACCGCACCGGGTGACACCCTCACAGGGGGTGACACCAAAATATCACTGTATATGTTTTTATGTCCCTCCATGAAATTATTCTTATCATTAATTCAGCCTAACCCGCCCAGCGCCCAGAAATGTATTATGAATAAAATTTTTTTTCCGACATTTATACCATTCAAATTCGACGTCCGAATTATTAAGCGCCGCGGCCGAGCACATTTAACTTGTTCGTATTTATAAATTTTGCTAAGAATGCTGTATGTCTATGGGGTGTCATGAGAGGGGTGACACCATGAGTTACCGCACCGGGTGACACCAACCCTAGTGACGCCACTGGTTTAAACATTTGCTTATTTGTTTATTCATATGTTTTATCGTTTACAAACATATATATAAATATGAACACGTGTGTTCACATTCATAAAAACGTTTGTACGCACAGTCGCACACTGACATCAGTGGCTGGTCAAGGAAGAACCGTAGCACTTGTATTAAAAGTAGCCAAGGCACTTGATTTTTTCATATTCTAAACCAACTATTTTGGCTATTAAAGTTAATATGAAAGTAGGGCCAACGCGTTTAGCCAACAAATTAATTTCTATTTTTCATACAATTGTTTCTTGAACATAACTTTATCGCAACTTCAAAAAACCGTTTGCCGTGTAAAATATTTATTTCCATCAATATCAAAAATATCTTTCAAAAATATAATAAAATAGTAGAAATAAAGAAGGCAGGCTATAGATATTTATAAATTTGGCGTATCAAGGCGCATATTTTATCTCAACCCTTCATAATAATAAATGAAAAAATACATCAGTATTACAAATAATTTCTATAAGACCCTCATCAACCAAAAAACTCACATGATGAAACTAATAACTCTACATTGCGTTAGATTCAACAATCCTGGCGGTTGCTGTTTGGACGAGCCAGTCAATTTGCTAACTTAATATTAATGTGATGAGTTATCGAGACAGTTTCACAGTTGAAAGTTTATAAAAAGTATTGAAAAAATTTCAAAATGAAAAATTATGTGGAATGAAAATATAATAGGTAAGTTAAAATATAATCTAATTTTATTCGACTAAAAAAATTGAGCACTTCAACTTTTTTCATCTTCGAATGATGGCAGTGATCCATTTGTCATCAGGCTGTTGGCCATTATGTAGTTACGCTTGCTGATGCGTGGATCAGTTTTTGGCATGTTATCGTCTGGTATGGTTTCGTGGAATTTCGAATAATCAACTTTGTACTGGCCGTTCAACTTGGTCCTCGTAAACAACGGAGCCAACTTGAAACCATAGTCAATCTCGCTCGGAAGGTAAGATGTTTTCACCTTGTTTCAAATTCAGCCAAGTAAGTGTTAATTGCAAGAAACGAAGGTGAATTTTTTTACACGACTATATGTTAATTTAATAAACGCTTTTTTAAAATATTTAAAAAACTTGTTGGTTTAAATAAAAGAAAACTGGAATTTTTGTCTCACTTGAACAGTGCTCCCAGTGGCTTCACAACTAGCTTCTAACACGATCAGTATTTCAAACTCCGCGTGACTTATCTGGTCTTGAGTCGCTCCCCAGAACGGACTGCAATCGTCAATCTTGTGGATCACCTAAACAAAGTAGCGGTTTAGTTTCATAAAATTATATTTAAAAAAAAATTGAAAATGCAAATAATTAACTACCACAAAAAATTTAAATTATTTTATTTTTCAGATCATTTTATGATATATATATATATATATATATAGTTTTTTTTAATTTTGATGAATACAAAAGATTTAGATAAAAGGTCCTTATGTGTAAAATTAAAGCATGTTTCCAAAAATATTGAGCACGTGATGATTAATTAGAAAGGAAAAAATTTGTTAAAATGTATAAACGAGAACAATTTTTCATAAATGGTTGAAGAAATTTTGAAAGGTGGTTTTTTGGAGATTATTTAGAAATTATTTCCTGATTCACGTAATTGTTAATTGTCTTATATGCTAGACGCAATTAAATTGACTTTGAAAATGATCCAATAAAAATTTATTTCAAGAACTTTTAAAAGCAATTGAACTGTAAACTTTATCAAATAAAGTCAAAAAAGGAACATCAAGTATTTTTGAAATAGAGTTATCCTCGAAATAGCATTAAATGATGTGACAGTTAATTAAAACAATTCGAAAAAAAAACTTTTGTTCTTACTCTTATTGGCCAAGCCAAATAGTAAAAATCGTCATCAGATTCTGTGCAAAGTTGCATCCTCTTTTGACAAAGTGTTACCTTTCAGAATTAAATTACTTCTATTCACATTGTTTTGGGATATAGATTTTCAACATAAAGATTAAGCGTTAAATAGATTTACTTACGTATTTTCCATTTTCCAGGAAAGTTTTGCGAACAACGACAGCTTTCATTGCGATTCCAATCAGTTGGGAATTTCTCATATCTCCTAACCTAACCAAAGTGATGTATTTTATGGATTCATTGGTAGGCTTTCAAAATTTTAAAAATTAGTTTAAATTATCAGAGATAACACAAAAATATTAATAAAAGTGAAAAAACCATACCTAAATTCTAAATTTAAGGTAGAATCGCCATTTCCTCCCGAGCATATAACTGCCTTCTTACTAAATATAACTGTTTCAGCTCGACGATTAGGTCTGGCTAATTTTGAGAAGATAATTCCCGTGACCAAGCACTGAGTGACTGCTCCAAAGACACTTTGAAGCATCAGCAGCAAAAAACCAAACTCGCACCTGTCGTTGATTGCTCGTGTTCCATATCCGATGGTTTGTTGAGTTTCGATTGAAAATAATAAAGCAGTTTTGAAGGAGTCGACTCCGGCCACGCAACTTACGTTGTTTGCGTCTAGATCACTTATTTCGTGTAATGTCCACCAGCACATAGCAAATACGATCCAACTTGTGACAAATATGAACAAGAAAATGAAAATGTTGTACCTCCATGGCAGTTCCAGAAATGTTGTGAAAATATCATTCAAATATCTTAATGAACGTTTGTGCACATTACTGAACTGAACGTTGCATTCTCCGGATTGCTGGATGAGGCGGAGTTTTTTACTTCTTCCAACACTTCTTCCATATTTAGCCAGGCTTGCATCCCAATTGGAAAGGTAGGTGCTTGTCCGTCGTTTTCGTTGAGCCACATCATACTCGTTCAAGTTCGGACTATTGTTTGATGGTATGGGAAGGCTCTCTCTTCTTGACCATTGTGAAGGGTAACGGACATATTTCGGATTGCAATTTATCTTAATAGGATCCGGATTCTTCCAATAATGCTTTCTTGGTCTTTCTAACGTATTTTCGCTATAACTTGGATATATAGTTATCAGTTCACTGTCGCTTCTGAATCTCTGGTATCTGAATTTATTCACGGCGTCTTCTCTTGCTTCACATGCTACCTGTTTTGGTAAACTTTTGTTTGCTTTGGCTGGCAGTTTGCGCAGAAAGGTAGCTTTTATGTTGTCTCGACACTCCTCGGCTTCGTCAGTATCGTGCGTGCTGCCGACTTCTGCCGTTTCCTCGATATCCGTTATTAATTTGTTGTTGTTCCCGTCGATCTGACTTTCGTTAATTTCTATATGGCAATCGCTACCGCGACTAGCTTTCCTATGAATGACTTTCTCTGTCAGTCTTTCTTCCATTTCTCCGTCAATACCGTTGGGTACAGAGTTCTTTCCGTAATTGATGATCGTGAATTTCTTCTGGGACGACGCTGTTGATCTGCTGCTGAAACGACAATCAGCGTTCCAATCTTTCGTGGCGTGGTTCGTGCGAGGTCCATAGTGGCTGACTCCTGAATGTTTCGAGGAGGATTTAAAAAAAATCAATTCATTGCAATATACGTATAAAATCATATTTTTAATTGGAATTGGTATTTGAAACTTTTAAAAAACAACTTACCGTTCTGTTTTGGTCTTAAGAGATGACTAAATGTTTCCATTAACTTTGCAATAAAATAATTTCAACTATTCGAAAATAAATATTAATTCGTTAATTTGGAAATCATAATTTTAAAGGGAAACACCCTTTCATTTTTATGTTCATTTATTGACATCTATAAAGATTTAAATATATTTTTTCAGGAGAGATCTATTAGAAGCGTGCACATACTTTCAAAGAGCTGTTTGCCTATTGAACAAATTAATACACAAAATGAAAAAGTTATACTGTCAGTATGTGCTGTTCAGTGCTTAATCTCTTCTTTTATAGGCAGAGATTGATTGAACACCATTGTTGCATTGCATATCTCAGATACAACATAACAAATGTAATTAGCATTAGAATTTGACAGATTGTACGGACAATTTCAAAACAAAGTACTCTAGTGATTCATCATTTTACAATGTAATACATAAATAAATACAAACATTGCTGATGTTTCTCTTCCATTATTTGCTGTGAGGTGCTGGCTAAACTTTGAACTTTCATACGAGTACTAGTTAGAATGTGTATATGGCCTGCATGCACTTATGTGGTGTATATATACACATATTATACGTGTATGTGTTTGTGTGTGCGTGTGTGTGTGTGAGTGTGAAAGAATTATGTGAATATATATATTTATATTATATATACATATGGAATATGAGTAAATATATATACATATAACATGTGCGTGTGTATATGAATGTGGTTGAGTACGTGCAAAAATATGTATATGGTGAAATATAAATGTATATGGTGTGTTTATTTCCTGTTGTATAATTCTGAAATGTATGATGCTATGTCAAAAAGAAAGAAATAAAACAATGGGGTAATATAATATTATATGATTGATTAAAATTCTGAATGTTGGATTGTCTGAAACTTGAACAAGAAATGGTGGTATTTCTTGTAACCGGCTGTTACTGGTCATAAATCAACTTTAACTGACTTCAATAGTTTCATAAAATCAGTACTTGAGTCGTTGCAGACATATTTTATTATGTAACTCTTTTAATAAATTCATAAAAAATTTATCTTTCTCGTGAAATAAGAGTAAAAATCGTTGTTGAAAAGAGCAAAATGGGTGCCTATAATATCAGAGAAATTAGTTAACGACGACTGACTACCATAATTTATCATTTAAAATGATTACTTAATTACTACATCATCGTTATCATCATTGAGTTATAATAGTAATAATTGTTATTTGAATTGTAATTATTATTGTTGCTGTTATTGTTGTTGTTTTTACCAAATATTAAAATTTTGAAAGATATTAAAAAAGATATTATAAAAATATTAAAAGATATTAAGGTTATTTTTTAAACGAATTTCGTAGGATCTTTTTTCGTCCAAAATGCCTGTTTGTATCTGCGATGAATTTTTGTTTTTCATGAACCGATGTTAATGTTGATAAATTTGCATGTCGGTCTGTTAATTCGTTGCTAAAACTCATATGCATAAGCATTGCTGATGAACACGAATCAATGAAATTAATGATTTGCATTACAATCACTGAAGTTATACATAAAATTATAATGCATTAATACTAACTTTTATGTTATGCAGCTGTGAAACATGATGAAAACTATATAACATTTCTACGAACACTAGTATCGCTACTACTACAACTACTACACTAATTCTACTACTACTACTACTACTACTACTACTACTACTACTACTACTACTACTACTACTACTACTACTACTACTAACACTACTACTAACACTACTACTACTACTAACACTACTACTACTACTATTACTACTACTACCGATATTACATTACTACTACTACCACTGCTGTTGCTGCTACTGCTGCTACTACTAATACTACAAATACAACTAATATTAATAAATAATACAGCATTACTACTACTACTTATCCTACTGCAACTCGGGTTAATGCGTGCATGTCCACAGATGAGCATTATGACTCGAAGTTATTAGCGCTTAGTTATTTTTTTGCTCTGGTCTGTTTCAATGATTTGCTTATTTTCATGGGCCTTCCTTCGTACCTGAAGTGTGTGTGTCCGTGTGTCTACTTGTGTGCGTGTGCGTGTGTCTACTTTTGTGCGTGTGTGTACATATACGTGCATGTATATTTCTGTGTGTGCGTGTGTGTCTTAGTGCATTTGCTTGCGTACTAGAGAATATTCGTGTGTCTGTGTATTTCAATTCAATTCAATTCAATACTAGAGAATATTCGTGTTTCTGTGTATTTATCAGTGCATATGTTTGTGTGTGTGTGTGCTTTTTATATGTTTGTGTGTGTGTATGTGTGTGTGTGTATGTGTGTGTAAATGCATTTACCTATAAGTAGAAAAACCGAAATAACCAAAAAAACTTCATATATCACCAAAGATATAACAAATTTGATGCGTGTAAATATGTAAAGGATGAGCAAATACGAGGTGGTGTATGTTTACTGGTTTATGTGCGTGCGTGTGTGTGTGTATGTGTATGTGTGTGTGTGTGTGTGTGTGTGTGTGTGTGTGTGTGTGTGTGTGTGTGTGTGTGTGTGTGTGTGTGTGTGTGTGTGTGTGTGTGTGTGTGTGTTTAGGCATTTAACTATAGAAGCATTCAATTAAAATTTTCAAAGAATTGCAAATAAGAAAATAAATAAAAAAATTAAAAATTAAATAGGAGAGAGAGAGAAAGAGAGAAAGAGAGAAAGAGAGAGAAAGAGAATTAAAAAGAGTAAAAGAAAAAGAGAGAGAGGAGAAAGAGAGAGAGAAAACAGCCACCAGTAAATATTACCCTTTTTTGTGACCATTTGGTCTTCGGTCTTGTTATTTAATCGGCAGTGATCCGAAAAAATTTTATAATTAATTTATCATTGACATCATTGAAACGTCATATATTTTGATCTACAAAATCAACGCTCTGTTCGCAATAGATGATAACTTTTTAACATCAGGTTCAAACCACACATATGTGAAAAAGAATTTTTTTTTTATTTATCTCTTTCAACATTATCAGTGCAGAATTCATTGTTGTATTGCAATTTTCCAAATAGTGTTGCACTTTTGAAACTTGACTATTTGATTTGACTAGTGACACCTTACAGCTTTTTTATACAAACAGTCTGCGATACCGTCTTAACACAAAACTAGGACCTACAAATGTGAATGAACTCCTGGTGAATGTCAAAATCCACGTAGCAGAGCCAGATGGTTTTGCGTCCACAATTAATGAAAATGTTGATAGGGTTAAAGTTAAATTCATGCCACAAAATATTTACCTAAATTTCGACTTTCAAATGTTACTAATAGTAACATTTGTAAAATTTCAGTACGTAAGTTGTAAGAAATAGGTGGCTAATATTTTCTGAAACTTCTTCAGAAAAATATTTGGCTATGCTACTACCGCACATATGAAACGACAAACATCGGTGATTTTGTAACGTAACGTTAGCAACACTAACTGGATGAAAATAAATCAGAAAGATTGGAGATGTAAGAAGGGTTTTGTTGTTGCATTGTTGTTGTAATTGTTACTTTTAGTTCTTCCAATTGTAACATCCGTTGTTGCTGTTGTTTTGTTGTTGTTTGTTCGTCGTCGTTTTGTTCCAATGGTGTAGTAGTAGGCGTGAAATGCGAGTTTGGTGAAAGCTAATGATTTAATGAAAGTGTGTGTGCCTTGTTTGTTTTTAATTTAAATAGATTACGTTACAAATATTGTTTGCACATGTGTTATGCAGATGTTTACAAGAGTTCATTTGTTTCTCCGTTCATTCATTTACATGTTATCTTGCATTATGTAGTATTGGGCTTCGTGTTTTCACTTGTGACTAGTTTTGATACATGATTTCATGTTTATTTTTCAAAGGTACGTGTTGTTACATCAAAATTTGTGTGTGAGTCAGAATGAAGATTCTATCTATAACGCTTAAGTGCGTTAAATACGATATGAGTGTCTTTTTCTTGTTAATAAAATTTTGAAATGAAATTTTATGATCTAGTTGACGTCATCATCCTGAGTGTATGATCGCTAACGCATTTATGTAATGTAGAATGAATATCGATAGGATCTTATCATTTGATAGTAAACAAACATTATCTGACATTTTCTGCGGAACTTCTTGTCATTTTGTTTTGTTTAATTTTCATTGGTTAGTAATTTTTGATAGCATTTTATGATTCTTCTTCATTTTTTTTTACAAAATGATTCAAATCGAATTAAATACAATTTTAAATTCATACACAAAAAGGTCGTCAGCCAGACATTAGAACCAAAAAAAAGGAGCCACAAATCATAAAAAAATTCTCCCCCGGGTCGAAAAAATTTGCTCTTTAAGTACATATGCGGCCCTTCAAAGGTCAAATAGTTCTCAATGAGGCCCTCACAGCAAAAAGTTTGCCCACCCCTGATCTAACATCTAAAATATTCATCAAAATCGTTAACACCGAAAATTATTTAATTAATTTTTTTATAGATTAATATTTGCAATTAGTTGTTATAATTAATATTCACAATTAATTGTTATAATTAATGTGTTTCAATTAATATTTAAATGTTAGGACGACATATTGCATATTTGCCGCCAGTCTTAATTGGTTTCAATACGCGCGCGCGTGTGCGTGTGCGTTCAGATAAGAGTCCCGTGTTAATTTTATCTGCAACTCAACTTCAATTAGCAAGTTAAGTTTGTTGATAAATATTGGAAAATTAAAACCTGTTTGTTAGTTTTTATTTCGTTTATTTTTTCTTTAATTTTATCAGTATTTTTATCAGTAGAAGTAGTTGTGGTAATAGTAGTAGTAGAAATAGTTGTAGTAGTAGTAGCTGTTGTAGTAGTAGTAGTAGTTGTAGTTGTTGTAGTGTATTAGTAGTAGTTGTAGTAGTAGTAGAATAAGAAGTTGTAGTAGTAGTAGTAGCAGTAGTAGTAGTAGCCGTGCCAATAAAAGTTATAATAAAAGCAGCAACATTGGTTATAGTTACTCGCTAGTAATACTATCAATCAATCAATTAATATCAATCAATCAATCAATTAATCAATCAACCAATCAATCTATCAATCACTCAATCAGTTAATGAAGCGCCATTTCCGCGATGTTCAACAGCGCTCCTCAGTGAATTTAACAAACTGATAGGTCTTGAAATCTTCGTAAGAGATGGGGAAGTAGTCAGAGAAGGAGGTTGAGAGTTCCAAAGAAAAGGGCCAGAAAAAGCAAATGCAGATTTAACTTAAGAGGGGTTACTACTGATAGTATTTTTTCTGCCGCTACTGCTACCACCACTACTACTACCACCACTACTACTGCTTTTACTTCTACTGCGTGAAGCGTCCGTTGTTTAGCACGTAATCTTTTACGCTGTTTGTGTATAGTTGCTTCTTCTGAATCTAGAATGGGTGTAATAGACCATTAGCCTTATAATCTCTTTCAACATCTAAATGAAGATGAAGAAGTGAGAACGAGTAGACAACCGTAAACCGGGGCGTTTAGATTTAGTTAGCTAATTTATTATTTAATTAACTATCAATAAATGTGTTAACAAAAGCATCGACAGTTACGAAAACAGCGGAGCGTAAAGAGAACTCCGTGTAAATATGGCTCTATATGAATGTTTAGAGTTTCATAAATAGTAGTTAGTTGGTATTGGATCAGTAGCAATATTTGCAGTATTAGTCGCGTCAGTAATAAAAGTAACTGCATTATCTGATCTTCCATGTAATTAGTAGCGACTTTATTATTATAATTAGTAGTAGCAGTAAATGTGGCGGTAACATTTTAGTTGTAATAGTAGCCACAGTGTCATCGGAATAGTTGTAACAGCAGCAGCAGCAGTTAAGTTTCAGCGTTCTAATTCATGTTATTAATAATTGTAATATAGGTTAACAAGGATTATAAGGTTAATGGTCTATTACATTTTTTCTAGATTCGAAAGAATCAACTATAGACAAACAGCTTAAATGAATAACTGCTGGACAACGAACGGTAGTAGTGAAAGCAGTAGTAGGCCGAAAAATACTATGAGTAGTAATAAATATTGCCATTTGCCAACCTGAACGGGCAGGCAGTTCGTGATGAGAAGATTGCATATCAACGACATGAATGTTAGGACTTGATCTGTTCCTGATGTAACGCTGTGCCGTACTGTTGACTGTAATTTCTGAAGATGCGTTTACCAGCGTTGTTGCTGTCGTTGTTGTTTGTGTTGCTGTCGTTGTTGTTGGTTCTGTAGTTTGTCGCGTTGAGGTTACTAGCGTTGTTGCAGATGCCGTTGATGTTAATGTTGTTGCTGGAAGTGGTCCCGTTTTTGTTGACGGAGATGTCTGGGCTCTTGTTAATATCGGTTTCGCCGAAATTTTTTGTTGCGATGTTGTTGTTGTGGCTGACGACGATGAAGTTGGTGTTTGTGGTTGCGCGATTAATGGCAAAGGTTTAGTTGGACGTTGTGGCTCTTTTGAAGATTGTGTTGTTGATGTAGACTCTGTTGTCCGTTGAATGCTTGGATGCGATTTTGTAGTAATAGATGTTAATGGAGTTGTTTTAGGTTGTGCATTTTGCTGAGTTGTTGGCTGAAGATTGGTTGCAAGCTGTGTCGTTGTTTGTTGTTGCGTTGTTGGTTGATGTTCTGGCGTGTGTTGCAAAGTATGTTGATTTGTCGTTGCTGCTGTTATCGTTGGTAGTATTATTGTTTGTCGTTTGACTGGTTGCTCGGTAGATTTTGAATCAGTTTCAACTGTTTTTGATGATTCGTAACGTTGCTTGACTGATGTTTGATAACTGCTGACTATTTCAGATGTTGACGTTTGTGTTGTTGATGGCTGATGTTGTATTAATTCTGAATAGTCAGGTGTGCATGTTGTTGTTGCTGGTGATTTTGCTGTCTTGTCTGTTGTCACTCCTACCATTAATGAAGGATTTGTTGCCTTGGCTACCGTTGTTCGATTGGCTGGTTGTAACGTTCTTTCACCCTCAGATGATGACATCAGAGACATCTAACATGCTTCTTCTCTTTAAGTTAAGTTAAATTAAATTAAATTTAGTTAATGATTTTATTTACCAATCATCTAATCTATAATATCAAAATACACAAGAGTATTTTCTATGATCTTATTGAATCTTTAAAAATGTAATGAGAGAATTATAAATTATTGAGAGTGTTCTAGAATGTAGCTTTTTAAAAATATATTGGAAATAAAAATTTGAAATATTTCTAAAAAAATTTAACAGCCACAAACAAACAAACGTTTTGATGTGTGTAGCCAAACTTATATACGATATTGATAATGTTGATCAAGTGAGTGAACTCGAGTACTTCATAGTTGTTGATTCAAAATTTTAAAGTGTTGTTGTCTTTATAGTGATCTAATAATGTTTATTTCTATTATTTATTATATGAGCCTATGAATATTAGAGATAAAACAAAATCTTGTCATTATTATATGAAATATCAAGTTTAAAGAGCAAAAAATACCTCTTTTATAACGATTTGAAAATCCTGTAAATGTATCTTTTACTCTCCAATTTCTTACATTTCAATTTCTCATTTAAACATTCATAAACTAAAAATTATTTAGATACTTTTTGCAATTCATTTTATAATAAATGCATGATTTCAATTGTTTTGCATACTTATTAAATATTCTTCATTTTTATAACCACATATGTAGAATAAAACCATAATCATTTTTTCAAACCTCAACCCGCACATCACTAAATTCCTGAATTTCGTTTCTCCATTTTTTCCTTTTCCTGTTACTCATTATCTTATCGGCATACCTTTGTTCCTCTTGTTTTCCGTGTTCCGATTCTTCTCCGCAGCTTTTTGAATTTTTTCCTTCATGTAAGTTTCCAGATAATTTTTACGATCTCAACCTCAATGTTATTATTTATATTTTATATGCTTTAAAATTAAATTTACTTTTATTTAAATTTTTTTAAAGTAAGTTCATTTTATATTCATTAAGTTTAAGATTAAAGTTATCTTTTCATCTTCCTTTAGAAAAACCCTTACTTTTCTTATTATTTGCATTTATCAGTTTATCTTATCTTATTTATCCTTATTTGGTCACTCATTCATTAGTGATTTGGTTAGGTTGGGCCATTCCTGTTGGAGATACTTTTGCATTTCTCTAGAACTAGAATTTAATTAATTTTTATTTTATTTGTAATTTGAATGTACTTGGATTCCAGTTTTAATATTTGTAATTATTACAGCTTGTCAGCACGATAAAAAAAATATGGGTGGGAAAGGATCCAAGCCTGATTTTAAGGAGTTGTCAAAAGGATCCAAGTTCACAACGAAGGAACTGAAGGACTGGTTCACTAAGTTCAAGAAGGATTTCCCATCTGGAAAAATCACCAGACAGGAGTTCACTGCTCTCTACAAGAAAATGCTCCAAACTGAGGCTGGCGCCAGTGTTTCAGGTTGAATTACCAAGAAATAAGTGATAACATTTTTTAAAAAACGTTGCCAAATTTATGTTTTATAAAAACTAAACTAATAGTTTAATTTAGTGACTATTATTATAACAGTATTATATACAACAGTATTATAGATAGTGGCATATAGTGTATTAATCAGTTTTGAGTTCAGTTTTATAATTATAAGTGAAAATGAATTTTTTTTCTGTGCAGTTGAAAAATTTTTTCCATTTTTTTTTTCATAAATCCTTTGTATGATTATCATGTAATGTTCTTATGTTTAAAATGTTTTTTTTAATTTATCAGGAGATGCAACAGATTTTTGTGATCATGTTTTCAGACAGTACGACACTGACAATAGTGGAACCATCGACTTCCGTGAGTTTGTGACCACCATCTCAGTGGCGGCCAGAGGAACTGCGAATGAAAAACTGCTGTGGGCATTCAACCTGTATGACATTGATGGCAACCACTATTTGTCTCCTAACGAAATCACTGAGATATTAACTGTAAGTGGTCATTCTTATTTTTAATTTCAATTGTAATGGAAAATTGACCACAATATATTAATTAATTTATTTGAGCCTTGTATGAAAATTAATATGCCATTTCATTGCATGGAAAGTAATTCATTGTTTTACTACAGGGTAAACTTTTTTTATTTTTCTAATGATTTAAATCAGTGGTGAGCAAACTGTGGCCCTCCAAGCCACTTTAAGCAGCCCATGGAACCTTGTACTTAATTTGACGAAAAAATGAAATTTGACCATTATGAGCAAATAATGGTCGCAGGCCACAAATGTTACTTCCTTGCTATCCTGGTCAACATTTCAGCATATTATAAAATTTAAAATTCTCCACCTCTGGTCAAGGTCTAAAAATGTGACCTTCCAAAGCTAAAAAGCAAAGTTTTCTCACCCCTGATTTAAATTAAAAAAGTTTCTTGTTCTCTTAGCATTTTTTGCTTACCTTATCACCTCGACTAGGCAATCTACAAAGCCAAGAGTGTATCCAACCCCGTTCCAAGCATCAAGGAGACAGTTGACATGATTTATGCACAAGCAGATGACAACAAAGATGGCCGCTTGTCTGAGGCTGAATTTGTTACACATGCCATGTCATGCGCCAGTCTGCGTGAAATTCTCAACACTCTTTAAACATCTGGTTAAGATATCCTGGGTGTTTATATGATTCTATATACAAACATTCTTATACTACATGAATATAAAGCTTTTGTTGTTTATCAGTATGTTTTCGACAGCTATTGGGTTTTTTTTCATTAGCTGTCAATCATTATTTTTCAGTATCAAATTGCAATTTTTGCAGCTTATTTGTTATATTTTTATTTATTGTTCTCTTTTTTGTTTTAATTAGTTTTTCAGTAGTTTATTTGATTTATTTAAAGTTAAAAACTTTTGTTTACTAATGTTGGTGTAGATTTTTTTTAGTTTAAAATTGTTTGCTAGTTTATGGTGTTTTTTGTTTGAAATTGTAGTCATCCAGTCTCAAATGTTTTATAAATTGTATTGTGACTTTTTGAGAAAATGTGCTTCAGCATTGATCAAGACTTTCTTACTGTTCTCATATATACTTTTACATCATATATCATTAATTTTTTAAAATACATCATAAAGTATTAATGCCAATTTATCATTGACGTTTTATTAATTTCATTGAGGTGTTATTAGTCTTACGTTTATTGAGTTGAAAATTTTCTAAATGGTTGTATGTATCATAAAATTGTTAGCAGGTTTTTTGATTTGTTCATTGGCTTCATGTAACTTGAAAACGTTCAATGTTTTCATATTTTAATAGCGATGTATGTAGATGATTTGTTTTAAAGTCAACAGCATGTCTAGACAGCATATTTATGATATATTTTCTCTTAGCTCTGAGCTTGAAAATCCATTATCTTATATTTGGCGTACAATTTTTGTACTCGATGCTTAGCTTCCCATTATCATTATATAAATTTTCACAGTATTAAAAACTTTCTTCATAAAATAAATTTAAGAAACATCTGTTGTGTTTCTGTGTGTCACTAAAAATTTCAAATCTGAAATGGAAAGCAGAATTTAAAAGGTTTAGATAGATTTTAAAGGTAGGTTTACATAATAGTTCATTTTGTGATGTTGGACCAAGCGTAGCTTAACACATCGTACATAAAAGTAGTTTTATGTTCTATGAAACGTAAAAAATTGTCAATGAATACAATTTAAAAACCGTTCTCATACAATGGTTTCGTAAAATGCAGTCGGTAACATTAACAATTATACATTAGAGTATTATTTCATTTGATTTATAGCAACGGGATTGTTAGAGCTATAATTGCGTTCAAACGTGCACAGTGAAATATTACGACGTGTCAATTTTTAGGCTATATTATAACTTCCTATTATATTATTTCATGTGTTTGACTTTTGAAGTCTTTCTATAGAATAAATATGTTTTGATCGGATTCAGGCGATCAATGATCAATCAATCTTCGTTTTGCGTCCAGAGTCCAGGTTCCCCGAGGTAGGACGTTGTTTTCTTTGCCATCAACTTTTTGCGCCAAATTAGGCGATTAGTTGTATCCATTTCATTAAAATTTAGAGCTTTCATGTCTTGCTCGATTGTTTGCGACCAGGACTTCTTTGGACGGCCTTTGGGACGTGTGCCAGGTACTTCAACATCTGTAAGAGAAGTTATGGCACTGTTTCTACTTCGTTTGACATGACCAAACCACCGCAGACGGTGTTGCCGGCATTCGTCTTTTATATCATCTAAACCAGCACGACGCAGGATTTCGGTGGATTTGATTAGGTCCTTCAAACTAATTTGTTGCATCCATCGGAGCATTTTCATGTCGGTTCGTTGAAGTTATTGTTCCAGTTTGGTTGTTATTGGCCATGTTTCTGCACCATATTACAATACCGGACGTATCAGAGATTTATAAAGTCTTGATCGTAGTGGTAGTGGGATGTCACGCCGCATCAATATAGAGGCAAGGAGATGCCATTTATTCCAGGCTGCACGTATGCTTCAGCTGTTCCAGTACAATCCAGAACATCCCCTAGATATTGAAACGATGTGACTTTCTCTACCTTAATGGATTCAAAAACATTGCTATTTCGAATTTGTTGTTGTGGATTGATGCAAGCAGGACAAACAAAATTGGACATTTTAGATAAAGTACCAATCATTTTTGAACAACGTTTGTGACACCACTGGTTACACTGCTGACACTTGATTGAATTGATACCTACACCAGCTTTACAAACTGAACAGGGCCATCGTCCAGTAGTTGTGGATTGGATGGGTTCACCAGTGTTCATTGCTTTGGTTTTGCTGATGTTGACTTTGAATCCATGATCGGCGAGTCTGGTGTTCCAATCTTCAAACATCTGTGCTGCATTGCATTCTGCTCAGACGTGGCTGTTAAAACGATATCATCAGCACATATTAGATTCCAAACGTCACCAGTGCGTATCGGTTTTGTGATTTCTTCCATCACAGTTATAAATAACAGTGGACTGAGAATCGAGCCTTGGTGAACTCCAACGCCGATGTCAAATGCATAAGTGTTTCCAACTGTTGTGCTGACAAGAGTCTATGAATGTGCGATCAATGAAATGACACATTAAACTTTTAAATGACCGTTGATGCCTTTTTTGTCACTTTCCAAAACCAATCATATATCTTGATTCAAATTATGGTCAAATGAAATAATAATACTAAAAGTATTCTAAGCATGTGGGATATTCTAAATACACTATTATAAGTATACCAGATACTCAGTTAACAGCCAAATGAATGATACTCAGATAGTAATTATGTTTGGTTGTCCACATTTTCTTGTTTTGTTGCAAGGGGAGGCCTATTTATCAGCATACAAAACCTTCTTATGGGTTGAAGCAGGGATATGCAAAGAACCTCAATTTTTTCAACTTTTAATTATTTTCAGTAATGTCTCCCCTTGCTCCAAACCACATAACTAGAATAATAGGACTAATCGATCAATTCGATCTATCGGTCGGGCTATTTGTCGTGCTTGGATTGTTGGCTTACGAAATTGCATGGATTTTAACGAGCAAGCTAAATGAAATATTTACTTGATTTAATATGCTTAAAACATTGTAGTAATTCTATTTAATTTTAATAATGATAAATAGAATTATGTATTATTAAATTATTTTTGTTAATTTGAATATAAAAATTGCTTTTGGTCCGGTGAAATCCGGTGGCTTACTGAAGCCGAAGGTTGGCTTAGTAGGATTGAACTATAGTCACCTTTTTTTTACACTATTCGATCATGTTAAAAATTGGTTTGATTATGAAATAAACAGCCTAAATAAATCAAAATTGTTATTTGAATAACTATCTTCATTATATTCAATGAATATTTTACACTCTGCTGGTGCTCATAAGAAACTGGCTGCTGAAATCATACGTTGGCTTACAGCGGTGGCTTACAGGGTTTCATAGAACTCTTATGATAGCACTTTTTTGTACATATAATGCATTGAATAAATAAATATATTCATATCACAATTATTTTTGTCAGTATAAATATAGAAAAACAGTGGATTACTGAAGCCTTAGGTTGGCTTAATCGGATTTTTTCTCATGTATACAATACTATGAGATAAATCAATCAAACAATCAGTCAGCCAGCCAGCAAGCCAGTCTGTCAGTCAATCAATCAACCAACCGATCAATCAACCGATCAATCAATCAACTAAATTGAATGAACCAAATAAACAAAAATAAAAACAAAATAAATAAAAAAAATTTGCAAGGCTTGTTCAAACTCGAACAAACAGTTAACCGTACAGATCTACAAATAATTTCGAGATTTTAGTAAAGAAAGAAAAACACAGTAGTTACTTTTATTTGAATTCATTCAAAAATGAAAAGTGACGGTTAATTAAAATTTTAAAATGTCAAATTTTTTTTAAAATTCGTATTTTAAATAAACAAATATAACAAAATATCAACCGATAAAAATAATTATTATCCATTATTATTATTATCATACACACTCCTTAGAAGTTCTCGAAGGAACCACGTAACATGAACACTTAGTAAGAACAGTTCACAACATATCATAATGACTAAATCAACATACTAAACAGAAATAATTTATACATGTATATATACAAAGTAAATCAAGAAATATCCAAAAATTATATAACCAATTTAAAAAAAACTAGAAACCAGTCAACATTTAATGAATAAATAAATAGACATTATTAAAAAGATTGTTCAAAAAGGTACAATTTAAGGCGACGACGAGAATGAAATGTAGTTTGTTTTGTTGGTGTGGTGTTGTGAAGCGAAAACAAACACATCACACAAAACTAGTAAGAAGTCGCAAGAATAATAGTCAGTCATCTACCTATAATAAAATTACTCTCAGGGCCCTAGCTTACTTATAAACATTGACTCAACTCACTTACCTACAAATTTGTATTTCTCGTTTTAGATGTTTCAAGTATTTTATTTAACATATTTTAGCGTTTTTATTTTACTTGAAGCTTTTTAACTAATGTTAAGCCCTAGCCTACCTACAACTGTTTAACTCATCTCAGTCCCTAACTTACCTATGAATTAATTTAAAGCCCGGTTCACGGTAAAGAAAATATAAAGTTGAAGAGAAACATAGCAACAACGACACCGAATGAATGGATGTTGTGTATGTATGTGTTGTATTGATGTGTGTGTATGTAAATGTGCGGGCGCGCACTCTCCAGAAACTTCACTCACTACCGGCGAACCTCCATTGCACCAACCATCATCTGACACGCATCGATGGAATGAATTTGACCGGATACAGAAAAATAAATTTAAAAATAAATTAATTCACTAAAATAAAAAACAAGCAATTGGAAAAAATAGGCAACTTATCTTTTTGAGATAACACTCAATCTTTGTTCAAATTCGAGTACTTTCAAAGGTACAATGAGACAAAAACAAATTTACCTTTAACATTATCTTCGATTTGTCATCGGAACGATCATCATGAGACCACCATCTGAAACGTGCTGACGCCCACCACAGCCCACCTCTCATCATTCTGTAGACAAGTTTTTATTAATTAGCGAAGTAGTAAGTCAAGAAACAAGGGAACGAACGAATAAATGATTAACTGAATGATTGAACGATTGGTTGAATGAATAAATTAACTAATTAATTAGTCAACCAATGATTTAATGAATGAATAGAATGAATCAATGAATAAATTAACTGAAGAATAATTTGAAAGATAGTGATAAAATGAATAAATGAATGAGAAAAATAAAAAAAAGAAACTAAATCATACTTCAAAAACCGTCATTGTTGTTATCTTCGAATTGTAATCGGAACGATCATCATGAGACCTCCATCTGAAACGTGCTGATGCCCACCACAGCCCACCTCTCATCATTCTGTAGACATTTTTTTAATAGCTTATTGGTAAATCAAGGAACAAAGGAACGATCGAATAAATGATTAATTGAATGATTGAATAATTGGTTGAATGAATGAGTGAATGAATGAATTAATTAATAAATCAATGATTCAATTAATGAAAAGAATGAATTAACGAATCAATTAATAGAAGAATAATTTAAAAGGTTGAGTGATAAAATGAATGAATGAGAAAAATAAAAAACGAAACTAAACCTTGCTTCAAAAATCGTCGTTACTATACTTTCCATTGCACCGACCACCACCATCTGGTCGGCACACAAAATACCATCCGAACTTCAGAGTGTCAGTCGAACAGCCAACGAGCTGATTCTTCCTACACCACCATCATCATATGTAAATCATCATGAGACCACCATCTAAAACGTGTTGACTCCCACCACTGCCCACCTCTCATCATTCTGTAAACAAAATTTTTTTATTTGCGTAGTAGTAAATGAATGTTAGAATCTTAGAAACAAAAAAAAATAAATTATAAAATGAAAATAATGTCAAATAAATAAAATTTTAAATTAATAAAGTAAGTAAAATGTAAAAAAAACTTAGTCGTCCATTCAAAAAAGGCAGAATGTTGAATGCTTTCCGGTTCCTACGTTGTCCTCCAAAACTGGTGCCAGTCCTCCTCGAGATTGTTATTGAAACACAGCCCGTGTTGGAGAAAGATAGAGAAAGAGAAGATTCTCATCAGAAAGCTTAGCGGTGCCTGCATCTCAAATTGTTTAATAAAAATAATCCTATCTACCTATTCAATTACCTTAACTAATCTATATTAAATTGTTAATGGTACGATAGTCGAAAGTACCCCTTCATTCTTCCTCCTTGCACAGAGGTTCACCGACAGCCAGGGCATCGGATAGAAAACCATTGCCGTGCGGATAGTAGACTATTGCCGTGCGGATAGTAAACCATTTGCCGTCCGGAAGCCGTGCGGGTAGTAGACTATGGCCGTGCCGCATGGTTAATCATTACCGTGCAGATAGTAAACCATTGCCGTCCGGATAGTAAACCATAGTCGGTACACCACTGGCCACCAAGGCTTACCTCTGACAACAGACTTCGAAATTTAGAGTCTATCGGCTATCGTGCCCTCAACTTACCTATTCATTACAATTAAGCCCTAGCTTACCTAAAATTACAAAAAAACTCAAGAGCCCAATTCATTTGCCAATCGGCACCCACCCCACTACCTACGTAATGCCTTGGGCTCCAACTTAGTAATAATATAAAACTTAAAACCTAAATCTATTAATGAGTGTGTGTTACAACGTAGCCTTAACTTACCTATTTATTACATTATGGCCCTAGCTTACCTAAAATTACAAAAAAACTCAAGAGCCCAATTCATTGGCCTTTCGGCACCCACCCCACCACCTACGTAATGCCTTGGGCTCCAACCTAATAATAATAATGTAAAACTTAATAACTAACTTACCTCTCGATACGCTTACAGCGTTTATTTAATTTAAATTACAAGATTGTTCCTAGAATTAAATTATTGCTTTTAACTACCTATTACTCTCAACCTTAGTAATAATAAATTAGAATGTGTAATGAAAATAAAATAACGCTCAAATACTAATATGTGTTTATGTATGTATTTGTGTGTGTGTGTGTGTGTATAATACGCTGATGCGTGTAATGTGGGTGCGAGAAAAAATAGAAGAGATAAACTTACGCTGCCTACCTATTCAACTACATTAGTGTTGGATGCTTCCTATCTATCCTACCTACAATTAAAATTATGCCTATCTAACCTACCTATATAGCTATTTAATGTAATTGTGTGTATGTGCGTGTGCGTGTAAGCATTCTTACTTAATGTTAAATTACAGAGAAAAACAGAGAAAAAAAATAAAACGTATCCCAGCCAGGCGTATCTTTTGTCACTGAATGAACGAACGTAGCCTGACATCTTCCACGATGAATTCCTTTGGAAGCTTCAACCTGAATAAAATGGATGAAATGGAAAAATCTTATTTATTTGACTAATTTAAGTGAAAATAGAAAAACGAGCCGCGGTGAAACCCGCCGGAAAAGCCAGCCAACTGGCAAAAAAAAGAACCGCAAAGAAACCGTAAAACGTACCCCAGCAGGGCGTGCATTCTTTGCCACCGAATGAACGAACGTAGCGTGACATCACAACCATTCTGATCGTCCACGATGAACTCCTCTGGATGCTTCAACCTGGATAAATGAACCTGAAAAACCTAAATGAATGGAAAAATCTTATTTATTCAATTTAAATGAAAATAACCGCAAAGAAACCAACCGGTCGGCAAAGAAAATAGGATTTATGCTCTATATAACTCTATATAACTCTATATAACCATGCATACTACCACATCCAATCAATAAAAATCTCACTAAAACCAGGAACCACCGCGTACCTGCTGAATGTATGATGTGAAACAAAAAAAAAAACACAAAACAAAAATCACACCACCAAGTAGAGTAAAAGAATTGGAGTCCCTAACCTACCTATGTAACTAAATTACCTTGTGCCCTAGCCTACCTATATAATAAATTAATTTTTACCTCACCTACCTATGCTTCCTTAACTTAACTCAAGACTCATGAAGAAAGAGAAAAAGGAGTAAAACAGAACATAAAATACTACCACACAAACAAACATGATGTATGTATGTATGTATGAGCAACCGTTAAAAAACCCACCTAAAATTAAAAAAATACCACCTACAAACACTCAAACCACCTACAAACATGCAAACTCTATATAACTCTATATAACACTATATAACTCTATATAACTCTATATAACTTTATATAATAAAATAAATAAAAATAAAAAAAATTTAAATATAAAATAAATGAGATCAGACAGACTGCTTCAAGCGAGGCAGAATGCTGATCTGATTTTCATGTTGTCTCAGCTCCTCTATTTATACTCGTTTCAACCATACATTCTCATCATTTCAATCATTCGCATCAGTAAAAAACTTGTTTAATGTATATACTGCACTATTATACAGTCTTAACCACAATGCTAACCGTACTAAATTGAAGTCATCGAACGAACGCCTTCGAAACTTTCTGGTTGGCTGGTTGAATCTGCTATATTGCTTTTCATATAAACATATAATCTAATATAATATAATTTAATTATTTGTATACATGGATTCCAGTCACTTTATATATATATATATATAAAATAAAAATTCATTATAAAAGCAACAGTAATAAGTGCTATATATGTAAGCACGCAGTTCAAATTTTTCGGGGAGAATTCAAAATTGTTTGAGACTACACCTTGTTTAACATCCAATTCCAAGCCGAGCCAAGCCAAGCTGAGCCAATATGCATTGATTTAAAAGCGCTTTTATGTTAATATTTTGCTCGCTATATTTATATATTTTATAAATTCATTATAAAAAACAACAGTAGCCATTACTATATATGTACGCACGCAGTTCAAAATTTTCGGGGAGAATTCAAAATAGTTTGAGACTACACCTTGCTTAACATCCGATTCCAAGCCTAGCCAAGCCAAGCTGAGCCAATATGCATAGATTTATAAGCGCTTTTATATTAAAATTTTGCTCGCTTTTTAAACGAATATCCCAATATAACAAATTCTCCATCCTATTTTAACTTTCTTTGATGCTTTTTAATCAGTCAGGTCACAAAAATCATTATCGATGTCGCAATGAAATCAATTTGAAATTTTTTTTTTAATTATTGATAAAATTTTTAAATTGTTGATAAAAATAACTAGTATATATAGTGTAGTAAAACGTTTAAAATTTTCTGGGAGAATTCAAAATAATTTGAGATTACACCATAACACAATTGTACAATTTGAATGTGTAAATACAACATTATAAATGTATTATAACTACGTGTATATATCTATTTCTTTATTTAGTTTTGCCTGTGTATATTTTGTCAAATTTATTTGATAGGAATTGAATATAACCTTTATACCGGCTGATTAACTACCATGCAGTAATGCAGTAAAATAACTACTGTTGACACCATTTCCTTCAACGATTTCGCAACGAATTGCCCATACCATATAATTAGAATAAACTCTTTCAATCAATGTTTAAATTTTTATATTGTCATTTATTCTTTCGTTTTTGTTTCTGTACTAATTTTCGCGTCAGATACAATAATTTAGTTTTTAAGTAAATTTTCATTTTCGTAGCTATACACAAACATGCCTACCTGTTGCATTAAAAATTGCATTAATAATAAATAGAAATGAGAAAATTTCTGATGCATCTTTTCACAGGTTTATTTTCAAATTAACTTCACACTAAAATAAATGTAACGATATCCCTATACTCGTTGAATAGAACTATTTTGTTTTACAATTACATATATTTTATTTTGTAGACTATTATAATTTATAATGCTATCATGGATTACCATTTTATTATTAAAAGCAATACTTAAGAAATGCACAAGTTTCTGTAACAGTTTATAAAATTTCAGATTTCCTCAAAATGTACAAATGCAAAACGATTGGATTAAGTGCATCAGACAGGAAATAAATGATTTCAAATGGCTTCCATCAAAAAATGCAAGAATATGCAGTGACCATTTCTGTAATAAAGATAATAAGGGTTATGATGGAGAAAGGAAAGTAATGCTGAAGAAAGCATTCCCATGTTTTCAAGTTAGTTATATTTATATGTCATCAGTTACACAAGGAAGCAATTCACATCATCATTGTACATTGCAACATTATCTATACAAAAAATATAAAATGCATTCACCAATATTCCATGTATTTTATTAAAACTTAGAAAGGGCATAATGACATTGTGAATAATAAACCCTGTTTAGGACTGGGATCATCATCATCATACCAATCACCATTACAAGTAGAGTCAATTTTATATTAATGCTTAACAAGTTAACTAAATTGGCATAATCAAGTTTTTATATGAAATACACATCAAGTATTTAATGTAACAAATAAATTAACAGAAAAATTTCTGGAAAAGTTTAAAAAAATTAGAACATTTGACTCTGATCAAAAATCATTCGCGTTGACACTACATTTGTATGGGCATAAGGCATATGATTATCTTTGGACAAATGGCTTACATCTTCCTCACACTAGGACATTAAGAAAGTAATCTTGTCATACCTGTTCAATAATTTTAATAAGATTGTTTTAAATAACTATTCTCAATGTCATTTTATTAACACTACATTAAAAGGTGGCTACAAAACATTGATGGTATGCCTGGGGTGATTTCTACAAACCTTATTGACTAATGGTGATGGGGATCCTCTGGAACTGTAGGGTCATGACATTCAATCTAGTCATGGATTGAGAAATCAATCCTTGATATATTTGATAACAAACATTTATTATAATATAAGAATGAAAAAAAAATGTAGGTGTAAGGCAAAATCTTACTGGAATTTATGATTTAGCAATTTATCATTTATTTTTTTATTTATGACTTTATCCATTTTCAATGATACCGATATTTTTAATTATTATTATTCAAATTATACTCATGCATATATAAATTAATTTGATTGTGGCTATTTCTATGCTTAATTATGTTATTTACTTGCCATAGGTATGCACAGCATTTAATAAATTAATGATAATAATTAATAACACAACATTCTAAGTGCATAAAATATAATAAATTAAAAGTACAATTTTTACAAACCTCATTGGTTATGGTGATGGGGATTCTTTAAAACTGAATGATCATGATCTAACAAGTCATGGGTTATCTTTAATAAATTTATTAACAACATGTATTACAATTTAAGAATGAGGAATATTTTGTAAAACGTTAAATGAAAAAAAATTTAGTTTGAATCACTCATAATTAATAAATTTTAATTAAATTGCAAGTTAGCTTGGGGAGTTTGAAGCTTGAATTGAACAAATAATAAAATTGTTTATTTTATAAAATTGATTGATAAGTTGTTTAATATATTTATTTAATTTAGTATATTTTTTATTCCCAGACCTAAGCATTGTAAATACAAATTTTAAAACCAATCAAGCAATAGAATTTAGGATCTTAGGAACAAGTGCTGTTAGTCGTTAGTGTAGTAGTAGTATGTAGTAGTGTAGTGGTTGGTAGTTTCTAGTAGTCTAATCTGTTAATGTTCGTTAGTGTTATCTGTTATTTATTTCAATTAGTAATTAGAAAAAGTAGAGTTTAGTTTTAGCTTAATTATTAGAGTTTAATAATTTAATTACTAATTAGTGTTGTTACAGTTAATGAGCTAAGTGTTGTTGGTGGTTCACAAAAAATTTTTTTTATTTAAAATGCAAAAAGATACTTAACCGTCATACAGCAATATCTATCCTAAAACAGCATCTAGTATCACCTTTTAAAACAATTTGAAATTTTAAATAAAAGCAATATTCCGAAATTAGTAAATATACGATCGTAACTTTTGACTTGGGCGATAAAAAATCACCCTCCAATTTCCCTCCGGAAGTAAGCTCCTTGTTCGACCGTCAAAAATGAGCGAAGGCCGTTATATTTATTCTAATTATGTTTTGTTGCCGATGTTTGTATCGTATTATCGCTAGTAGTGTTGTTGTTTAAAAGTTGCGAGTTGTTTATCGGGTTCGACTTGTTTTGAACTTGAAACGAACGGTCTCAGACTTATTTGATGTCTGAAAGGACATTTTGAATCCAGCATCAAATTATGTCAGTTGCAGATTTCAAGCCTAGTAACGTATCAAATGGAATAAAGCGAAGAAATTTGACCGACGGAATAATAGAGATCGGGTCTTTCTACAAAGTTAGGAAGGCCGATGGACGATTACGTTAGTTAAGTTGTTCCTTTTGTGTTTAATTTTATTTAATATTTCATTACTGAGCCAACCTAACTAAATTGTAACTAAATGACTTAAAAATGGCTAAGAAGCCTAAGCAAATTACATTGGTTTCTTCTACTCCTACTGGGCCATAAAAATTCACTCTTTTTCTTAGTTTCACTTCTTTTCAGATTCGGAGCAGTGCAATAAGTTTTTTTAAGAATAGTTAATTAAATATTTTTTAGTTGATTTAATATCTTTTAGTTGGCTAAATATCTTTTAATAGTTATTTTAGGAAAGATTTTAAGAATTTGCTAAAAATGATTTTTAAATAAATTACTTATAAATTATAGTTTATAAAATTATAAATCAATTGACAATCAACATAAGTTTCGTTAAGTTTATTTTTAGTAAAGTAGGGGATATAAAAATTGATTCTTTTTCTTTTACTTATTAATAAATAATAATTTCCATGTTTAAAAACACAGATACAGCAGAAGTAATAGAAGTTAGGAATGATGAACAGAAGGATGGCCAGGTGGAATACTATGTACACTTCGTTGGATGTTTGTATCATTGTTTTTCTATCAAAATCTTATCTAATCGGAAATGTCTCCTCTGTGTTTTAAATCGAATAATTGACTTGGTGCATTTTTAAATATTTAAATATTATCTCATATTATTTTTGTCATTGTTTATTTGATTTATTAGTTATGTTTAAATGATTAGTAAACTACAGATGAAACAATGTACCAGGTAATCGTAGATTAGATTCGTGGATAACACTCGACAAGTTTGATTCATTCACCAAAGTCCAAGATGTCTACAAAGACGTGAATGCTTCCATGAATGCCGCAAAGATTTCTGAGATGGAAGAGGAGAAAAATTCAGACAGAAAAATGACACGAAATCAGAAGCGAAAATACGAAGAGATGAATCACATTCCAACAGTATGTATATGGGGACTTTTTACTTTCCTAAATCTTATTTTTTTATTTCACTTTTCATTTTTTATTTTAATTCTGAAAAAATTATGAGATAATAATGATAAAATTATGAAAAAAGGTAGAAATTGAAAAAAAAGAAAGTTAAAATAAGGTATGGCAGCATTGAGTGAATGATGAGAAAAGTTACTTCTTTCGATTTCGTTTTTTTTCAAATCTTATTTAAAAATTTAATTATTTATTTATATGAATGAACTGCTAAATCATTAAAATAAATTGTTAATTTTAGAAGATGTTGAGATAATCTAGAGTATCAGATATGTAATTTTGTAAATTTATTATTTTATTATAAATTCAATTTTAATTATAAATAATTATTTTTTTTTAATAATTTGTGATTAAATTGTAATTAAAATAATTTTTTTTCCCACCAGAGTTATTCAGACATGGACCCAACGACAGCTGCCCTTGAAAAAGAACATGAAGCTGTAATTTAAAAAAAAGAATTTGTTTTTTCAAAAATTTACCTCTTCAATTTTTATTTATTTATATATAACTTTTTAAACATAAGTTATTTTAAAATAATCACATTTTTTCAAAAATTTGTTATTCAATTCTGTTATTGCTTTTTTAGTTTATTCATCTGTATTTTTTGAGGTATGTTTTATTAATTTAAATTAATTTCGAATTTATATAAAACTACATAATCTATTTTGAATATTTACTTTTTAAAGTAATTTAATACCACTAGACTAAAATTCAATGGTTTAATAATACCTGACCTGATGATAGATAAAAATAAATTCATTCAAAACACTTGCCAAAGATCACAAAAGTGAAATACATAGATCGAGTGCAGATGGGAAAGTACGAGATGGATGCCTGGTATTTCTCTCCATACCCTGAGGAGTATGGCAAACAAACGAAGATCTGGGTCTGTGAGTTCTGCCTCAAGTACATGAAGCTGGAGAAGACATTCAGATATCATCTGGTTAGTTGGTTGGTTGGTTGGCTGGTTGGTTGGTTATTTGGTTGGTCGGTCTGTCGATTGGTTGGCTGGTTAGTTGGTTGGTTGGTTTGTTGGTTGGTTGGTTGAATTAGGTCATTTAATCAAAGCCTTTCCTGTGTTTCTTGCCTGTGTCTCATATGTTTGGTGTATGTCTGATATATGTCTGGTCTATGTCTTATAAGTCTTGTGCATGCCGTCATTGTAAACGTCTGGCTTAAGTTTTGTGTCGGATTTGTAAAAAGTTTCTTGGCGTTTTATTCCTCATAAACTGACATACTATATGAATTTCATATCTCATTTAACATTATAATGGAGAAACAACAAAAACAACACAACCACAGCAACTAAATAACATCATCACAATGCAGACGGAATGTGTTGTTAGGTACCCACCCGGGAAGGAGATTTACAGGAAAATGTCTCTGTCACTTTTTGAAGTTGATGGCAAGGAGGCCAAGGTAATTTATGTCCAGTGGTGGTTGGGATGTTTATGCTCACCCATACGCACGCGTACAATTAAAATTTGTGTAATTAGATTACAACTTTGAGTATGTGTTTGTGTATGTGTTTTTGTGTAATTAGATTGCAAATGTGAGTGTTTGTGTGTGTTTGTGTGTGTGTGTGTGTAATTTAAAATTAGTTTTGGAATTGGTATACTATGAGTATGTGAGCTGTGTATATTGTATTTTGTCAAAGATTATTTAAAATTGATTACACTTATTAAAATGCTTAGATTTAAAATTATTTTTTAATCCCAAAATAATTTCTGGTCGAAAACTGCGGGTTGATAATAATAACTGTTCTTTCGTAACGTTTATATCTGATATATGTAAATATATTTACATTTGCTTTATTTCAACTTCAGCTCTACTGCCAGAACCTCTGTCTCCTAGCTAAACTGTTTTTAGATCACAAGACTTTGTACTTCGACGTCGAGCCATTCATGTTCTACATCCTGACAGAAGTCGACAGACACGGTGCACATGTGGTGGGGTACTTTTCTAAGGTGGCTTGTTTGTGTTTGTGTGTGTGTGTGTGTTTGTGTGTGTGTGTGCGATGGTGTTGATGGTGTGTCTCATCAACTTTTTCAAAGATATTCATTAATTTCGAAGACATGGTTGGTATACACATACGATGTATTCGGGTGATTTTATATGATATATTATATATATATATTATTTATATATTATATATATTATTATATATATATATATATATATATATATATATATATATATATATCTTGCTTGGGATCTAACAAGTATGTATGTACAAATTTCATCAAATTGACTTGAATAAATTAAATATAACTTTGTGTTGGCTATTGCTCTTTTCAATTCTCTTCATTGTAATTGTGTTTTATTCATTTTCATTTATAACATTTCGTTTATGTCCTCATTTGCTGAAGCTGATCTAAATTTATTCCATTTTATCAAAAAGGAGAAGGATTCGCCGGATGGCAACAATCTGGCCTGTATCATGATACTACCTCCATTTCAGAGGAAGGGATATGGAAAGTTTCTCATTGCGTTCAGTTAGATGATTATCTATCATTTATTATCATTTATGATAATTTATTGTTATTTATAATATTCTATTTCAATTTTTGCTGTGGTACACACATTTTTGTCCACAAATTCGGGTCGGTTAATTGTTATTTAAATTTTTTATAGGAAAAAAAATTTCTGAAAAATGTTAAAAAATACTTCAAAACATTTCCAGGTTATGAACTCTCAAAACTCGAGGAGGTCATAGGCTCCCCTGAGAAACCCCTGTCCGACCTGGGCAAGTTGAGTTACAGAAGCTACTGGTCTTGGGTACTGCTGGAACATCTCAAAGATAGAAAGGGTGCCGTATCTGTCAAAGAACTTAGGTGGGTGGTGACCGTGACGATGATGATGATGATGATGACGGTGACGACGATGATGATGATGGTGACGACGATGAGGATGGTGGTGGTGATGATGATGAGGATGATGATGGCGACGATGATGATGGCGACGATGATGATGGTGATGATGATTTTATTTGTTGGTTAGGGCAATGATGATGAATTTGATAACTGATAATTATGGTCTTATGATTAGTTTTGGAATAAATTTTGTACAACTTATTGTAAGTGATAAAATGTTTAAAAATTTTGAAAACATTCGAATATTTTGATGTGATATATTTTCTTTAGCAAGCGTGTTCTAATTATAATGGTGATATTTCATTGGTGATGTATAATGAGAAAATGATAACAACAATGATAAAAGTGTAAATGCATGCCACAAATTAATGGAACATTTGTTTCATTCTGTGGAACCCTCAGTGAATCGACCAGCATTTCTCATCCAGACATTGTCTCAACACTCCAATCAATGAACCTCACCAAGTATTGGAAAGGTGAGTAAAGGTACTTTTAAGACTCTTCATATCTATCGTATCTTTTTCACTATTAATTTTTTGTAATTTTTCGTTTATACTTAGCTGTGGTCTGATGTGTCTATTCTTATCTAATTTTGCGTGGCAGTGTAATTAGTTGATGAATTTGTCAAATTATGGTACTTTATTTTTGAATAAGGCAATGTTCTTTAACAAACTTTGATCCCAACTACGGATAAGCATTTGAGGGATTTTCTGTCTGTAGTGTACTGGTTATAATTGTACCGTTGTTATGGTTTGTGGTGCTTTTCAATTGTTCATTCCTACGTAGATTTTCAAAAATTTGTCATCCTATTTCTTTCAGCCAATGATGCTTCTTGGATGTGTTTGCTGAATTTTTATAGCGTTCCTTGAGCTGACTTGTTATTTCTCTCTCTCTCTCTCTCTTCCTTTTTTCTCTTTCTTTCCGTTTCTGTTTCTCTCTCTCTCTCTCTCTCTCTCTCCCTCTGTTTCTCTCTCTCTCTTCTTTTTTTCTCTCTTCCAATCAAACGCCTGTAAACTTTTCGTTTCCACGGCAGGTCAGTATGTTGTATGCGTGAGTCAGAAACTGATAGAAGAGTTGATAAAGAGCAACCACTACAAGCGGCCCTCGCTCATCGTCGATCGCACGTGCATCTGCTGGCAGCCACCGCCCAAGAAAAACTTCAAAGTCAACCGGAAATAATTCCTAGGGGAAAAAATTGTTCATCTTGGATTTTGTTTTATTTTACTATTGTTTGTATATCAGATTGTTTTATTGAACAGTTGCGATGAAATTAGTTATCTCTCTGACTTGTTTGAATAAAATGAAATATTCAAGAAATAAAAAACGCTCATACATGGTTTTAATTCTCAAGTAAAATATTTAAAAATTGTGGATCTGAAATAAAATGAAATAAACGAATTCGACCAGATTGCGTTGTTGGGTTTTTGATTTCTGGGTGCTAACAATTTTCATAAAATTGTCAAGTCAAATGCATCGAAAATAAGTTTTATAAAATTTAGACACAAAAACCAGTTGTCGGTACTTCGGTAGCCGACACTGCTGCTACTAGAGTTTGCCACCATGTCTTCTAACGGTTCATTAATATAATTAATTATCTAGCTACAATGAATTAAAGTTTTAATCCAATAATATTTTGATGTAATTTCATTATATTGATATTCATATATGCAAATTACATTAAGACATTAATATTTTGGAGATGTTGATATAAACGTTTTCATTATATTGATATTCATATATGCAAATTACATTAAGACATTAATATTTTGAAGATGTTGATATAAACGTTTTCATTATATTGATATTCATATATGCAAATTACATTAAGACATTAATATTTTGAAGATGTTGATATAAACGTTGCATTCACAATACGTCCGTAACTAATGTCATGATAAAATTATTTACACAGTTTGATGTTAAAAACTGGGTTATAATTAAAAAGTTCATGAATTCAATAATAATTCATTAAATCCATAAGAAATTGGAAGAAAAACACGCCACGATGACCGACTAGATTGAAACAGGGCTCAAACGGCTTTGTAAACTGTAAATGCGTGGGTGTTTTGTGGGTGTGTGTATATGTCAGAGTGTGTAGGTGTGTGACTGTCCGTGTAGTAATTCTGTCTGTGTGTGTGTGTGTGTGTATGTGTGTGTGTGTTTCGGCACCATGATCATTTTGATCGCTATTTAATGATTCAACATGACCGAGTATCACACAAAAATTGATGGCTCCCGGCAGAAAGCAGATTACAATTCAAATTACGCGCCATTTACTATGAACCTCATTACAGAAGGTTACGGACGGGTTCACAACATTCACTTGCAGCCCTCCGCGTTACAAAGTTACAACTTCACCATTCTCCGTGTATTAAAACTCTGTTACAAATTTTCAAAGAACATATTCGCAAATGCATCGAGAAGGAATTTTTGAATAATTCTTAATCTCTTAACTTTAAAACGACGTATTTGTAAAATATAATATGAAGGACAGAGTGGAGCGACTTATCTTTGACTCATTCATCCTATAAATGGTTATACCATACCAATATACAACAACGCATGTCCTGTGCAATATATATCTGCGTGTGTCCTATTGTTCTGGCTCCAATATCTCAAGTTGGAAAATTGCAACTGCACGTAGCCAGCCACGCATTTGTGAAATAAAAACATTTGTTTGAAGAAAATATGTCTACGTTTATACTAACACGATGTATAAAAACCACCGTGAGCAAGTAAATTTTAAAAATTGCAGTTATAGAGACTTAATCAACTTTGAAAATGTCGCAAAGTATTTGAAGTTGCGACGTGCGTGGTTAAATGGATGTGTGGACTGAGTTGTTGTTGCAATTAAGCAGTTCTTACAAATCTGTGTGTGTGTGTGTGTGTGTGTGGTGTGTGTGTGTGATACTGCCTGTTTGTTCGTGTGCGTTTTTGTTTGTTTGTGCGTGAGTGAGTGAGTGAGTGAGTGAATGTGTGTTCATGGCAATGGGAACTGATGAGTTAAAATTTCGTTTTGCATTAAAACATTTATGCTTCTTTGAACGTATATGGAAATATATATAATATATTAGTGCGTGTGTGTGCGTGCGTGTGTGTGTGAAATAAATATTTATTATTATATTATTTAATCATAACCATATTATATAATATTATAAAAAATAGACATGATATATAATATAAAATAGAATACTCAAGCTTATTTTATATTGTAGACAAAACTCCAAAACACCCACCTACTTACCCTACCTACCCACCTACCCACCCACCTACCTACCAACCTACCTACATATCCACCCACCTACCCACCTACACGCATCTACTCGATATGTATGCTGTTTCACCAAATGAAGCACTTGAATCGAATGAAAATAAAATACATTGAAGTGCACACACATTAAAAAATGAACATAAATTGAAACAAATTTGAAAAATTGTTTTGAAGGTTTTGCAGAATGAATCCCGTTAAAACTGGATTGTAGGTATATATACAATGCAACTTGAAAAATAATAGAAAGATAAAAAAATACGACATATTAGCAATAGCATACGTTCAGATATTAAACCAAGCTATGTATTATTATTATTATTATTTATTATTATTTATTATTATTATTATTTATTATTATTAATTGTTATTATTATTTGTTATTATTATGAAATAAAATCACACAAATTAAAAAAAAACGCGAAAAAAATTCCCTTCAGAAAAATATATTCTGCAGAATTAATTCTCCTTTTTATTATGCCAAAGATGAACTTTTGAATAATTGAGAAGCTTTCAATGGGTTTACGGTGGTTTCTAGGGCTATTTATTTAAAAGATTTAGAAATTTCCCATCTACGAAATTAAATTAAAATATTTATGAATCTTTTTCGCAAGTAATTATAGTTATTATTACTATTATTATCATCCTAAAGTATAAATTTTTTTTTATTCAAATAATAATAATCATAATTTTTTATTATATATGCTGGTTGTGATAATAGTTTGCAAACGACAACAAGAATAATAAAAAAAAATCCTCTCAACTGTCTGTTCTGAATGAATGAATGGAAAGAAAGTTGTTGTAAGGAGAATAATAAATTACCCTAAATGTGATTAATAATAAAAAGAATAATAATAGGAAAAACGCATGATAATAATAATAATTTATATATATATATATATATATATATATATATATATAACAATAATTAAAATTGAATCACACACCCACGCACACCCACCCACACACGTGCACACAAACACAACGGGTTATTTTACATAAGAACTGGAAAATTACGTCATCAATCAGCACCATCATGATCATGATCACTATCTTCGTCTTCTTCATCGTCATCATGTCGTCGTTGTCGTCATTATCTTCATCAATCAGCATTTATCAAGCTCTGATATGAGTAGAAATGAAAAAAATTAAAACAACCATCAACTATTCATCCACATTCATCAAAATTTCTTTCGTCATCATCTTTATCATCATCTTCATAATTCTTGTCGTCATCTATTTTAGCATCATTTTCATCATCAGCCCATAATTTTTGTCACAATTTAAATTGTCAGCATTCAACATCATCACTTTCATCTTCGTTTTTATTTTCGTCATCATCATCACCATAATCATTTTCACAATTCTCATCTCCATCTTCATCATCGACGTCATCATCATCAGCAACAGCCACAGCAGCCACAACATCGCCGCCAAACGCATTTTGAGAAGCGTAGGTGACGTAGAGAAAGCCGTCGTCGTCCTTTTGCTTGTCGTAAAGTTCTTTCAGGGATTTCTCCATACTAACTACCGTTGTTTTGTTGACGATTAGGAAGAATGCATGTTCCGGAGGTATTCCTATCCGTTCTCTGATGGAGATTAAGATGATGATAGTGGCAAGATGATTAAAATAAAGGTGATTAAGATGGTGGTAGGAGTGAAGATGATTAAAATGGGGATAATTAAGATACAGATAGTTGTAAAAAGAAATAAAATGATGGTGATTTAGATGGTGATTGAAGTGATGATAGTGGTGAAGGTGATAAAGATGATGAGTTGAACGTGAAAACGAAGAAAATAATGAAAAAAGAGTTTACTATAACGTTGAAAATTTTGACCATGTTTTTTACCCGATGAGAAGGAAATGACGAAGCGAGAAGAGGAATATTAAGGAAAATATAACTCAATTTTAGTTACAAGTTAACAAGTTTCAGTCCAGAATATTCAATCGAAAGAAAGTAACATGAAAAAATGAAAAAGCTTATGGTGATGTTGTTCATAATGTTAAGGATTGTAACCAATTTGAAACACATTGAGTTGAAAAATTTATAACAATTTCTTGCAATACAGTCATCATTTAACTTATGTGTAATATGCATGTGTTTGTGATACACAGATCTCAGATGTGATGCATAGGAGCATAAAACATAGACAGACACTTACGTAGACAGTCTGACAGACAGAGAAAAACAGGCAGACAAATTATCAGAGAAAGAAAAAAAAACATATAGAACGATAGATAAACAGATAGAGAGACATATAAAGAAACAACCAGTTTGTCAGACAGACAAACAGACAGACATGCAGTCGGACGGGTACACAAACCTGAAAACAGCAGTGAACTGAGCCACAGTCATATCTTGTGGAAGGAGAAATTTGCTCTTATCCAAATTTGGCAGAACCTTTTCTTTGACCGATTTTTCAAATATCACCTTCAAAACAGAGAAATTTAATTATAAAAAGTAAAGATAGACTAATATAATTTTCAATATTCCTCCAAAGTTTTAAAAATTTTACAAACAGGAATTTTGTTGGGGTACTTTTCTTCAATGTCCTTGACCTCTTGCACGCGTTCCTCTGAAAAAATGATGAGGATGATTATGATGACGACGACGATGATGATGATAGTAATGATGGTGGCGATGATGATGATGGTGACGACGACGACAATGATGATAAAGATAATGATGAACATAAAGTTGGTGATGATGGTAGGAATAATATTGGTGGTAATGTTTTATGGTGACAATGACTATGGTGAAAAACAGTAACCAAATCTCCTTCTAAACTAAGGAGGTCTGATTAACCAGCATTCGCGAATAATTATCTTTGGCCTACTGGCTGACGTAGAAGCAATAGTTTAAACAAACAGATCAACTACAACAAAGCAGTCGAAATTCCAAATCAACGATAACAATGAAACAATGTTATAATAATAATAATAACAACAACAATAAAAAAATGCGGATATGATGAAATGCGGCCACAGTTGGCGAGAACTTTCATGAAGGAGTTAATGAAGAGCAGAAGTCACCAGAAATAATAATAATAATAATAATAATAAGGATGATAAAAATAATGATAATAATAATAATAATAATAATATCAATAATGATAATAACAATAATAAAACTATTGAAATTGTTGTTATCATAATAAAAAATTTTTTTTATTATTGTAATTTACTTTTAGCACAAATGATTATCGCCATAATCATTAGTGACGAAGTGTTGCTGTGGTGAATATTCACCGCATTTCAACTTTTAACCATCATAAAAAAATGTAAAATCGATAAACACGTGCAAGCTTATAAACAATGATGACGTTGATGATGATAATGACGAAGATGATGATGATGATGATGAGGACGACGACGACGACGATGATGATGACGATAACACTTTGATTGTGATGATGACGAAGAAGAAGAAAGTGATGACGACGATGAAATCGTCATCTGCTGATGGTGATGGCTATGCTATATGATGCTAAAAAGAGAGAGGAACCTTTAACCTTTAATGATGACGAATGTGAATTGATAATGATGTTTAATGATGATGATGACGACCTCGGCGATGACTATGATGATGATAAAAAGGTCGGCTGCTAGTGCATCTTGCTGCATCTTGCTGCTGATGGCGATGATGATGACACACACACACATACCCCACACAGAAACACACACACACAGACACACACACACAGACACAAACAAACACTCACCCATACACACACTGAACAACAACAACACAGCAACAACAACGCAATTAAACCGATCCTAGCCTGTTATAATTTGACTTTCCTGTTATTTATAACTCTCATCGGAGGGAGATAGCCAATCTGGTAGAGGCCCAATTTTTATTTTTCTGGGCCCGCGGGTGGCAAGATTGTACGAAAAAATAGCCTAACATTTTTTATAAATAATTTTGCTATTTTGCAAACATTCGTGACAATTTTTTTTTACAAAAAGAAATAAAATTTATTTTAAAGTATTATAATAATAATGATGATGATAATAATAATAATAATAATAATAATTATTATTATTATTATTACTATGAATTCTTTTTTAATAAATTCTTTTAGAAATATCAACAACACCACAGGCTTGGTGCATGATCACACACATTGGAAGCGACAGGCTAGGAGGATTCGCTTGCATTCGAAGTCAGTCGGCCACTTCAACTTCTCGACCAAACATCTTGACCGCTACACCACACATCACCGAATTTTAAAAAAAAATTTTCTTCACAATCTGCTTAATAATTTCACTGGTTGGACCTTTACGCAGATCTTAACATTACAATTATATCTGAAGGAATTTAAAATTATTCCATTTTAGCAAAGTAAATGTAATCTAATTCAAAACTGTCAAATTATTTCTTTTAAGGAAACTAACTTGAATGCTTGTTGTAAAAATTCTTCGTGGTTTTGAGAGGAAATAGTTGATTGAGCCAATATTTATAAACAAGAAATTTATTATAACATTCGATGAAATCAACAGATATAAAAATGTTTGCAAACAAAACCTGCTTTCAAAATTTCAGTTCAAAAATCCTTTTTTAGATACTGATTCAGAAAGAGCAAAGGTTGTTTTAAGCTATGTGTAAAACGAATTTATTGATTGTTTTGTGTGGTCGATTTTGTTAGTTATAAAAGAATTATTTAAACATGTGTACAGGTAGGACAAAATGATTTTTGGCCCGCTAGAAACTAAGGGGTCACAACTTTCGTTAATTTATTGCTGTTAGATATCACCAATGTACTCCACATTATCATTACCATCATTGCCATCATCGTCGTCGTCATTATCGTCATCTTCATTATCTCCACTGTAGTCGCAATTTAAATAAAAATAACAGAAGCAGTATTCATAAACACTTCCATCTTTCTAATTAATATCTCCATGAACGTCATTATGTTCATGTTCATGTTCGTTCACGTTCATATACGTGTTAATGTTTGTGTTCATGTTTGTGTTCGTGTTCATGTTCGTTCACGTTTATATACATGTTCACGCTCATATTCATGTTCATACCTCATTAATTAATCTTCGTTATTACTCATCTTATCATCATCAACATATTTGTTCGCTAGTTGAAGATTGGATGATGATGAAGATAAGGATGATGATGATGAGGATGAAAAGGAAAATGAATGTTACAGCAAATAATTTCTATTAAAACCAGCCGACGAACATTCATTAAAACCTGGAAAAAAGCTGAGCATAAAACAACAAACAGTACAGAAAGAAAAACTGAAAACGTTTCAAAACAAAGTGAAGAACTTTTAAAAAATCAAAAAACTTCAAACAAAACACAAAAAGGATCAATTTAAAATCAACATCGGAAGCCAAAAAATTTTCAATCTTCAGCAACTCTAGACGTAAACAAATCCACGCTAAGGGAAAAACCCTCGTGAACGAACAAACGTGCACGAAGAAACATAAGTGAAAAAAAACAAACCAATTTAAACGAACGAACGCACAAATAAACAAACTCCCACAAACGTTACCAAACAAACTGCAAATGAATTCATTAAAAAGCGAATGGAATGCGTCCAAAGACATAAATATACAACTCCCAACGCATCAGAAATTACGCCAAAATATTTTCATACAGTAGTATCCTTTTAAGACGTTTTAGTATCATTTTTATATCCTTGCATCACAAACATTAGTATCATTTTATCATTGAGGATAAGATGTTATCCTTACATCACAAACATGTTCTGCTGGTGTTTATACAAAACAGTCTAAAGTTTCATCGCCACATGAAAACCGGCATGTGAAAAACAGTGAAAACGAAATTATTCCAATTTTGCTATAACAACTAAAGTCCTCAAAAAACATAATTGTATTTAGCGCTAGATAAATGCTATAACTGATGTTGCTTTATTGCTTCAGTTTTTATATTTCTTACTGATGAAGAAGATGCTTGTTCGTACGAATTAATATCATTTAATTGAATTTTGTACTGCTCTGTTCGTCCCAGATAAGTTATTGAAAAAATATTTCTTCAGCAGTAGATAGTACGTACCGAAACACTCGCACTCGTTTAACACACGCTCACACACACACACACACGTACACACACACACACACACGTACACACACACACACACATACACAATACACAATGCAACAGTTTTGAAATCGCCCCAGACACACGTCTACACGTGTCATGTGCACAAAAAAATTTTTAGGCATTCGGGCGTCGTACAAAAACCTACAATTGTGTGTACTAATAGACAAAAAGACTTACACACACACACAAACAGACAGATAAACACACAGACATACATACAGACAGATAAACAGACAGACATACAAACAGACAGACAGAAACGCAGACAGACAGACTAACAAACACACACAGACACTCACTGAAACTTCTTCTCTGTTGGAAGCTTTCCTTCCTGCTAATAGTTGTTTTTTTGCATACCGTTTCCACGTCTATATCACTGACTATGGACATTGTGAGAATTATTAAATTGTCGGTTGGAGTCGTTGCTGTTGTGGCTGCTGTTGTGCTGCTGCTGTTGTTGTTTGCTTGTTTGTTGTTTGTGTTGTTTGTGCTGTTGTTTGTTTGTTGTTTGTTTGTTTTTTGTTTGTTTGATGTTGTTTGTTTGTTAGTACTGATTGTTGTACTCCAATATCAGTGTTATATTTACTGTTCGACTTCGACAATAATGTTCATCAATAAAATTTACTGTTGTTTCATTATTTACTCGAATAAGTTGATTAAGTCACGTTGTTGTTGTTTTTGCTGTGGTTGCTATTTTTGTTGTTGTTGTTGCTGCTGCAGTTGTTGTTGTTATTGTTGTTGTTTTTGTTGTTGTTTGTTGTTGCTGTCAATTCTGTCTTCTATCTGCTAGATGTTATGAGAAGTTGATGTTGAAGGTGATATTATTAATGTTGTTAACCGTGTTTTTATCAGCTGTTTGTAGTTTTTTTTTACTTGCAATGATGGCCCTAACACAGATGTCGTTGTTTTCTTTAGTGAACTAGTTGTGTTATAATTAGTGTGTTTACGTCTTCCTAAATGATTTGATCGATTAGCCTTGTTGTGAAATTGTTCTATTAATAATAATAATGATGATAACTTCATTCAGCATTCATTATCGTCGGGGCTTAATCATCAATACATTTTTCTAACCTGCCAGCAAAGAAAGAATATTGAAAATTTTAACTTTATTGTTTATCTACGTTTTATCCAAGCTATTCAATGACAACAAAAACAACAGCAACAACAAACAAACAACAATAAACAACAATAAACAACACACGAACATGAATTACAAAAAACATCACAATACCATGATGATGACAAGTTGATGATAAATAAATAATAGCTAGTAAATATTTGATAACGTTTTTTTACACAATTCTTCATCCAATTCAATTTAATTTCAAAAACATGAATTAGATTATTTATCAAAAGTCCAATTAAATTTATAAAAATGCATACAAGTCAACATTTTTTTGTATTATTTATCAAATATTAATAACAAATTTTTTAAATTAAAAACAAATATAAATAAAATAATCAAATATGCATTTGAATACGTAAAATAAATTTTAAGAAACAACTGTTGTGTTTACCTAAATGTAAACCAAGCCAAGCAAAAATTATATTTTAAAATTTCGGGTAGTCTAACGAACAACATCAGCCATATGTCCTTCTTTATAAATGCGCGCGTATGACACACACACACACACACACACACACACACCACACACACACACACACACACACACACACCACACACACACACACACACACATACACACACACACACACATACACACACACACACATATACACACACACATAAATGCACACACGCACATGTATGTATGTATGTATGTATTATTATTATTTTTCAATATTGAGAAACAAATAAAATATCGTTTCGTTTCGTATATATGTATGTATGTATGTATGTATGCATGTATGTATGTATGTATGTGTCTGGGTGTGTATTTGTTTGTATCTGTGACAGTTTGCGCGTGTGTTTGTATACAAAGATGCTTTTATATATGTTGACACCTTACTCACAGGTGTTTGGGCGCGTTTGTGAAGACGATGATGACGCTGACGATGATAAAGAAGAAGATGACGACGACGATGAAGATGATGACTAGAAAGATGAAGATGCTGATGTTACTGATAATGATGATAGAGATAAAGATTTTGATTGCGTTCTGGTGATGATGATATTACAAATATCATGATGGTGGTGATTTTGATGATAATGATGACGATGATGATAACGCAGAGAGTAGATGATGATATAAAAAGGAAGATGGTGAGCACACGATGATAACAATAATGAAGACAACAACAACAACAACAATAACAACAACAATAACAGCAACAACAACAACAATAATAATAACAGAAATAAAATAATAATTATGACAATGACAACGTCATGAATGATTAATTAATGTTGTGGGGCTGATAAAAAAAATGTATATCATCACATTATCACTAAGCTTCAGTACTACTGTACTTTTTTATTGCTACTACTGCTACTATTACTACTACTGTTGCTGCTACCGTTACTACTATTACTACTACTACCCTTACTACTACTACTACTGCTACTACTACTACTGCTGCTGCTGCTACTACTACTACTACTACTACTACTACTACTACTACTACTACTACTACCACTGCTACTACTAGTACCACTACTATACTGCTGCTACTTCTACTACTACTACTACTACTACTACTGCTAATACTGCCCCCACAACCACTACTGCTGAATATTGCAATGATGCATTAGTGTGAAAAAAATGGCAAGTGCGTGAATGATGATTAGGATGATGATGATGATGATGATGAAAAAGTTGATGATAATGATGACGACAACAAAAATGATGATGAGGATGATGCGGATAATTTTGAGCCCGTTTGTGGTGATAATGGTGATTGTGACGACGACGATGACGATGACGATGAGGATGAGGATGATGATAATGACGCAATAATTGGTAAAAGTCAAAACGTCACAACACTATAATTGAGTCATGGACGTCTCGATATGTCTAATAGAGGGGCAACTATTTGTCAGGCGTGATGGCCTAGTGGTTAAGGTCGCCCGGTGCTGTTTCGCAGTAACCGGGTTCGAATATGACAAAATGATCCCTACCTACCACGTTACAATAACCCATTTGTGTATTGTATTGTATTGTACTGTATTTTCAATTCGATTATCTATCAGCACACGAGAATGGTACGGGCTTCAACGTATCACGTATTGATTAAACTAGTAAGTGTATTGTCCGTCAAGAATGTGTCATGCATCACATTACATTAACAGTATCATAACATTTCAATTATAAAATTTTCATTGCACAGACGTACGTAAGCACACAGCATACAACACTCTTGATACAAACAAACGTTTGACATTTGCAGGAGTAATTTTCATAAGGTGTGCCAACACGTGTGACCGGCTTATAAACAAGCTTAAATATAACAAGTTCAGCGCGCACGTTCACCTTTCGAATTTAATTCACGTTTCTGTAGTTTTAACATTGTGTTGGTTTGAATTATCAAATTTGCTTATCAATTGGATAGAAAATAATGGCGCGAACAAAACAGACTGCTCGAAAGTCAACTGGCGGAAAGGCACCACGCAAGCAGTTAGCTACGAAAGCAGCCAGGAAGAGCGCTCCTGCCACAGGGGGCGTGAAGAAGCCCCATCGCTACCGGCCTGGAACCGTGGCACTTAGAGAAATAAGGCGTTATCAGAAGAGCACAGAACTGCTCATCAGAAAATTGCCCTTTCAACGGTTGGTTCGCGAAATAGCACAGGACTTCAAAACCGATTTGCGTTTTCAAAGTTCGGCTGTCTCGGCTCTACAGGAAGCCACCGAAGCCTACTTGGTCGGCCTGTTCGAAGACACCAACCTCTGCGCCATCCACGGCAAACGCGTCACCGTCATGACGAAGGACATTCAGCTGGCCCGAAGAATAAGAGGAGAGCGCTGCTAGCCGTCAACTACTTCAACATCAGAAACTTCGTTCGTCGACAGTGAAGGGTTCTTCTCAGAACCATCTTATTATTTTTTCGTGTAAGATTTTTGTTTTTTACTTTATTCTAACAAAAAAAAACACGTTTTTAACTACTGCTCGCTGGGGATAGTTACAATTGAAATGTCTTCATCGTAAATAATATTGACTGTAACGAGGGAACATTTTAGTATCGTTGTCGTCATAATAATTCAATTGAAATAAAATGACCATTATAACTAAATATGTTTGGGCATTGAATGTATTGAACTGATTTTTTGGAACATTTTATTTTGAATAAATAAGTGTAAAAACAATTATTATCATGTCTACATATATTCATATCAACAAATTGAAACGAAACTGCTTAAAGATGTTGAATGTGGTGATAATTTAATACAACTTGTATACGTCAGATTAAATTGCGAGGTTATAAGATTAAACATTAGTTGAACATGATTTTTATTGTCTTTCTTTTAAACAGCACAAAGAGTTAAATGCATAATAATCGTCATATAATTTAAAACCATTTCAAGTCTTCATACATTTCATAATACTGATTGAACGGAGAAATGAGAATAACATACGAGGCACATTTCATACTGAGATTCGTAATAGAAATAGACCTACAAATACACATTAATATACGAATAAATTAAGGATAAATATCAGTGCACATTGGACATCAGTCAGGCTGTTTGTTGGCAGACTGCAAATAAATTTATGGTGTAGACGACATCGCTCGAAGATTTGAAGATGAACTGACTTCTGAACGTTCCACATTCTTTCGCAGTTACTTTTACAGGAACTTTCGCGTATTGCTTGCTTCTGAAATTTCAACACCTCCATTTCAAAATGCTCAACAATTCATTTATAGATATTTTTTTTAAAACATAACTCATTCACCGTGAAAAGAGCAAAAATACTAACTCTATTTTGAATTCTGTGCGGTCGAAACTAAACGGAGCCATTGGAAATTTTATAACGCTGAACTGTTAAATAAAAAAATTATATTTTCAAAACAACCAATGAAAAATATTAAAAATAATGGCATAGAAAATAAAAATAAAAATATAAAAAAAAATTTGAGTGTTAAAACGTTTACAAAACTCGATAAAAAAAATAATAAAAATATCAGGCAGTTAGTTACTCAAGCCAAATTTGAATCAAAATTTAAGTTGGATGGAAATGGAGACTTTAGAAATTGAAACACCTACCTGAACAGTTGTGCGAGTCCAGTTTTGAATATCGAATTTCTTGACGAACGTCTTGTTAATCTCATCAACTTGGTACGTTAGCTCCGTTGGAAACACACGAACTTCCCTTCTGTTGCTTAATTGCTGATTGGAGCTGGTGAACGAAGATCCTTTCTTGGCAGCATCATTTTGAAACGTGGAGTTTCTCAAATTTACATCCGCAAATCTGTGCATAACAAGATATAAATTAAACTAAGCTTCATAATCGAATCATCTTCATTTCAATTTGCAACTATTTCTAGGCATCTTTAGAAAACATGATAATGAACCATCCCTATCACAATCCCACATGGTCTAGTGGTTAGGATTCCAGCCTTTCACGTTGGCGGCCCGGGTTCAATTCCCGGTGTGGGAACACGTTTTTTTATTTTATCAATCACTGCGCATTATAACTATAATAAATGATATCGCACGACTCCCATTTGTTACAACTATTAAAAATATTCATCTACATATTCATATTTTACATATTTAAATATGCTAATGAATTAGCTTGCGTGTGTTTAAAACAGAGCAAGAGCCAGGATGTACCTACCTCTTTCCGTCATTAGCAGAGTTGTGGCCAACGTCAAAAAGAGCTGCATCGTCCTTCGTGTCGACAGCACTTCGGGTTGGTTTCATGTTGCACACGCTCACCTCAGACATCAGCATCGATTTTCCTTTGTTACTCATCCATCCTTTAACCTTCGTTGTATCAAATTTAAATTAATAAAAAATAACACCAGAAATAAAAAGAAAAATTGGGAAAAAATACAAATTAGAATTGTAAAACCTCTAGCGAGAGATCGAGAACAATGACTTGGACATAACCACTGGTTTCGACTTTCATCTCCCATCTCTGCATGAACAGGTGACGTGATGGAGCTTGCATTCTGAACGTTAACTTGAAAAAAAAAAATCATTCCATATTTCAATTTCGGTGAAATCAGTTACTATTTCATATTTTCTGTTATTATTTACAACTGTATTGATTTAGGTCAGTGAACTCATTTCAATCATCTGTCTAAGGTCATCGCAGATACAGTAAATGCCGAAGGTAAGATTTGTATCTGAATTACCGTGTTATGTGAATTGTTTTCAATGAATCCTTTGTTATAACTGCTTTTGAAAACATCATAAACGAATTCTTTCATTTCTTTGTTCTCTCCATCCTTCAAAAAATGGCAAGAGCATAAATTATTAACAAATTTCTGAGCAGAGTTATTAAAAAATTATTAATCATAATAAAAACTAATAAATTTGAAAAGCTAAAAAACATTCAATGAGAGTCTAACGGTGAGAACGATTGGTGATACGTGGTACAAGGTCCACGAGGCGATGAATAGCGTCAGTCCTGTGATCAGAAGCTTCACCTCTGGAAGAGAGATCAATTGAAATATAAATTTTAAAGAAAAATTTATTCACCCTGTAACAAGGCATCTCAATATTTTCTAACGTCATTTTTTATCTTTTGTTTGTTTGAATGAACGAATGCTTGGCATCGAAAGGTACAAAATGAAATAGAGATAAGGCCGAGATCAACCTACCTTCCTTGCCATATCATAGTTCGCACTGAAACTACTTTGAATATTTCAAACTTGAAATTTTGATATATATATATATATATATATATATATATATATATATTGATTGATACGTATATATGAAGCATAATCTATTGTTCACAGCGGCGAGAAAATTCATTAAAATTCTTTTCAAGTTTAACAATTTTTTTCTTGTTTTTTTTTTAACTTAACGAACGTTTTTACAGTAACATAGAACGTCACTCACTGCGATACTAATTCTTAAAAACAAAAACAATATAAAACATTAATTTAAGTTGCGGGTGGAGTTGGATTGCATTGTACAAAAATTAGTCCGTCCGGTAAAACAAACACACACACACACACACACACACACACACACACACACACACACACACACACACACACACACTTAAGACGTGATATTTTATACGGGAAGTCCCTACACTCAACCTCTACCTTTTACTCTTTTGGGTCAAATAAATGTTGTTGTATTGTAATGCATTATCATACAACAGTGTAACTCATTGCGGTGGAATCATTGAGAGTAATGAAAATGTGGTGAAATAAAGGTAAATACAAGTGAGGTATATATGGTAGAAAAAAAACCACCAACCAAGGGGTCGATTGATTTGATCGACAGTCACAGACAACCTGTAAATATTTTCTGATTCAGAATGAAATTCAACTGAGGACCATGAAGACGACGACGATGATGATGAGGATGGAAGTAAGGACACGTTAACTAAATGAATAGGTATCAGCGTATTGTTTCTATCTGTGGCCACGATCTTGTGTTGAGTCGTTGCAGTCGGTAGCGCTACTTCAGCAGCGATGCGATCTAGCACCTCAACGTTTATGACCTGAATTTATGAAGGTTGCTTGTTCAGACAAATCAACTGGCTGGCTGTTATACAAAAATTTAAAGATTTATATGGTTGTCAACACGATTAAAACTCTATTTTAAGAGATAACGATAACAGGCTCGACAGTATTGAATGCAAAATATAATAAACGTTTTTATGACAATGCCATGAAATTGTTAAATAAAATGCTCGATCATACATAAATTAAACAACTAATTAATTAAATTAATAATTTAATTAATTACACATTGATTGACAATCCGACTACCTTCAATTGGCCGAAGCTAAAGACGGTCACGCGACCACGCCAGGGAAGTTTGGCAGTGGAAGATGAACGCTGGGAGAAGAAATCTTGAGATAAACTGACGGTCAGAATGCAGCTGGACCTACCATGTGTCATCATTTCAATGGTGGAGGAGGTGAATCAATATTTTTTAATACCATATATACAATTCAATGCCTTAAAAACAGTAGACCATTTGGCGAAACTTTAAACTGGGTTTGCCATATAGTAATTGTAAACATTATTTTGAATCAAGGCCAACGCCATACATTAATTGTATCATTAAAATGAACGCTAATAATAGTTAAATGACAAATGAGTATTGAATGCTAGTGGTCACACAATCAAGCAAATGCTTGCTAAACGTTCAGTTCGATGGGTATAATTCAATTCCCGTGATAAAATTCTTACGTAGGTAATTTGAAATTACTCAATAGGAGGCGGGAGCGTGCAGATTTTATGACCAAACATTTAAACGCGGTTTCTTGACGTCAGGAAAATGATAAATGTACCAAGGATGGAGTATTGTCCCACATGGTCTAGTGGTTAGGATTCCAGCCTTTCACGTTGGCGGCCCGGGTTCAATTCCCGGTGTGGGAACACATTTTTTTTATTGTTCAACAACACATTTAATTGCTTTTCGTATAAATTAAATAGCTTTTCGTATTTAGTCTGCAAAGAATGAAAGATCAAATCAAAGTTTCTATTAAACCTGGCATTAACCGTTCCATGTTTGTTTGGAGTAACATTTAAAAACGCCTCCGGCCATTCCACATAATATCTGTATTAAAATCAATTGCTCTGTTTCACAGTTGATTAAATTAAACAATTAATTTGATTGGTGGCCACTGAACGTGACACAATCTTTAATAGAGAACAATCCACTCAACAATACATCTGCCGATCCAACGCAACGCCGATGTAATTATTGTAATGTATTGTAATGAAACACGCAATTTCAAATTTTATTAAAATTTAAACATAGCAAATGAGCCCGTGGATAATTTTGCTGAATATTTTTAAAATAAGGAAAATTAATAAGAATTATCAGTTATGTATAGAATAACTAATAACATAATAACAAAATAAGAAATTGAATAACTCAATAAACAAATTATAATACGAAAAGGTTTTCGTAATATAAGGTGTAAATGTAGGTAGATATATCATATTTATGTTGAAGAATATTATTTTTAGGCTAAAAATTCTACAAATATGCCATATTTTAACCGCTAACAAGTTCAACCTTTGTGAACTTACATAAAATAACCATTCAAACATCGTTAAGAGGGTGGTATCCCATGTCCCACATGGTCTAGTGGTTAGGATTCCAGCCTTTCACGTTGGCGGCCCGGGTTCAATTCCCGGTGTGGGAATGGTTTTTTTTGTAATTTTACGTCAAATTATCTATATATCTATCTATATATCTATCTATCTATCTATCTATCTATCTATCTATCTATCTATCTATCTATCTATCTATCTATCTATCTATCTATCTATCTATCTATCTATATATCTATCTATATATCTATCTATATATCTATCTATATATCTATCTATATATCTATCTATATATCTATCTATATATCTATCTATATATCTATCTATCTATATATCTATCTATATATCTATCTATCTATCTATCTATCTATCTATCTATCTATCTATCTATCTATCTATCTATCTATCTATCTATCTATCTATCTATCTATCTATCTATCTATCTATCTATTAATTCGATTGATTGGATAAGAATAATTGAATAAAAAATATTGACAAGCAATTGAAAACACTTTTAGAAGTTGTTACATAAAATCTATCTATATATCTATCTATATATCTATCTATATATCTATCTATATATCTATCTATATATCTATCTATATATCTATCTATATATCTATCTATATATCTATCTATATATCTATCTATATATCTATCTATATATCTATCTATCTATCTATCTATCTATCTATATATCTATCTATATATCTATCTATATATCTATCTATCTATCTATCTATCTATCTATCTATCTATCTATCTATCTATCTATCTATCTATCTATCTATCTATCTATCTATCTATCTATCTATCTATCTATCTATCTATCTATCTATCTATCTATTAATTCGATTGATTGGATAAGAATAATTGAATAAAAAATATTGACAAGCAATTGAAAACACTTTTAGAAGTTGTTACATAAAATAAGCAGAGTAAGCAATACAAATACAAACTTAAGTGTCTCGTCGGAGTAATTTAAGATCTGGAAACGTTTGGAATGTACCATCTCACCTTCGATGACGATTTATGGAATTATTTACAAATAGATTAATTATTCCATACAATATTAATTGATTAATTAATTAATCAATTTATTTATTTATTTGTTCGTTTGCTTGTTGAATATTTAAAATCAATTATTAAAAAAACAATATTCATTCCTTAGGCTTAATAAATAAATAAATACATATATGAATGAATGAGTAAATTAATTAATAAACACAAATAACAATTAATTAGTCAATTAATTAATTAATTAATTAACATTAACCGTTAACTGGATTGGCAACGAGCAGAACGCTGGAGGGCTTAACAGTCCAGACGGCCCCGACACCATCCTCATCATCATCATCGTCATCCTCGTCGCGAATTTTGTTGCTGATGATGTTGTTGATGATGAGTTGTTGCTGTTGTTGGTGGTGGTGGAGTTGCTGAATGGCGGGGGTACTGTGAACCGGAAAGAGGGTTGCGATGGTGGCGCAGCGATCCTCAGATGCGAAACTGTGCGGGGTGTAGTGGTGTTACCAATTTTGAGTCTTGAGTGGTGGTATTTGTGTGGCGTTACCAAATTAACTAAATACAAAAATGATTAAATGAACGAGTGAACGAACGAATGAATGGATGAATAAACAAATAAATAAACAATACATAAACGAATGAATGAATGAAAGAAAGCAAAAACGAACGAAAAAACATCATACCTATTATATCTATTGTTAAGATCATTACCGGTAACAGCGTTACTATTATTATTATTATTATGATTATTCATATTCATATTATTCATATTGTTATTGATGTTGTTGTGATTATTTTTAAGGGCGATGACCTTAATTTGATAGTAAAGACTGTTTGGTTCGACAGCAAGCAGAACCTGGCTGAGATAGATGGAGAGTGATATATATCGTGTAGTAGCGATCCGATGATTATTTGTTCAATTACTTTTTAAATTATTAATTACCTAATTAATTTATTCAGCTAAATATTTAATTATTTTATTGATTAATTATTAAATTATCAATATTAATGTCTAGTAATGTCTGATGATGATGATGATGATAATTGTTCTTACAATTATTAAAGTGAAAATAAAAATGCAAACATATGACGAATTATGAAATTAATAAAAAACCTTTCAATTCTATTATTACTGCTGTTGTTGATATTATTATTATTACTATTAATGTTGTTGTTGATGTCCAGATGGAGAAGACACGTTACTTGCAGCTGCAGCGTGTCGCCTGTGGTTTTTGGTTCGAGCAAAAAAAATAAATAACAAAGTAATAAAACTATGGCAGACTGTTATTTCTGTTTCGATTCTTTGTGTTCAACAATCTAATTGATAAGATCAAAAAATATGAGAATAATATCATATTAAATATAATATTAACAAAAGATTATTTCATTTTGAATGTTGCTCAATAAACCAAAACATGGTAGCAACAGGGCAATATCATTTAACACATAAAAAAAACTCTAAACTTCATTGCAAATAGGCGCTTCATAAATTATATATATAACAAAAACACAATAAACAACAAAACTAACAATAACACTAAAAACAACAACACAAAAACAACAACACAAACAACAACTAAACACCAAATAGAACAACAACAACACTAACACAAACAACAACTAAACCCATGAAATAAAGACACCAAAAACAACAACACATCAACAACAACAACAACGAACCAGGAAGTATGCAGAATTTTTGCGGCGACACAAAAAACAGCATCCCTTCGGTGTTTGCACTGACGTTCAGTGCTATCAAACCGACGTTACGTAGTTGAACTTGGTGCTGGTGCGTGTCCTTGTCAAAGGTCAGAATCTTCAGGATAGGTCAGTGGATTAGTTCAGTGAATTGGGTCGATATAGTTCGGTCAGTAGATTACATCCATAGGTTTAGTTTAGAATTAGGTCAGTGAATTAGGTGAGGTTACAGATCAATTAGGTCAATATGATTAAAATAGTTATCATTAATAATGATAATAAATGTCGTTTTTTCAAAAGATCTTTTTATAATTAATGAGAAACTATAGAAAATTATGATGAAACCACTCTTAGTCTATGTTGAAGCAGCTTGTATTGTTAGATGGATTAACAGTCAATGACATGATGTGATGATGTAGTGATAGCAAAACATGTGACAACGGTGATAAAATGCTGATGACATGAATTTCAAAACATCAAAACATGCAATCTCTCAGCAATAAAATATCAACGAACCAGATGCTTGGATTCAATGTGAAGTTTGGCCAGGGCACTGGCTGCTAGCAGCTGCTTGCTCGCCACGATGGGTGAGTGAGGATTGATCGTGTTCAACTGCGCTTCCAACCGACATTCGTACCTCTCCAGCTGCTCTGGAATTAAATTTTAATGTTACTTTAGTGTAACTTTATTGAAACTTAATGAAACTTTATTGATATTTAATGTAACTTTATGGTGCATTATAACAATTGCTAAAATACATTGTAGCAAACATAAATATTTGAAAATTAAACAGAATAAAGGATAAATTTGAAATTAAAAAATTATAAGTTAAACTTTTGTCATGAAAATCTGAACGAGTGGCTGGGGAGTGATTGTGTTCAAAAACTAGCAGTCTCGGAAAGACACGGTCATTGAGTGGTTACGAAACTCAAACAAAAAAAAATGAAGACGAACTTGTATCAATGGCAGGTGGTGTGAATTCAATATCAACGGGGATCAACTGTTCATCAGGTGCATCCCTGGGACCACAATCATCATCATCGTCGTCGTGATCATTCTCGTGTGAAGATGATGGAGATAAGACGAGTTGAAGCATCTGTTTGTCGTTGACGGCGGTCAGGTTAGTGCTGATGACGCTCGTCTTGAACTTGTTGCTGAGGCACGATGTTGCTGGAGGCGTGCAGAACTTAAAGCAGTTGTAGCTCTTGTTGTCCTGCGATGGTCAGGCATGAAATTTTATCGAGACACAAACATATCAAAATTTGACAATTTTTGAGAATGTCTATCCGATAAAAACTAATTTGAAGGTTGGCATCAGGTCTTAATCATTTATGTCGTCGTCATTTTCCACAAGTGACAATTAGAACTTTGATATGAACCTTGAGCATTCTTCTAAATTACATGTACATCAATGGTCTCTGATTCATTAGGAACATACAATGAAAAAAACGAAACCACTTGGAAATCCCTAAGAAATATATATAACTCACAGCTCTCAACATCAGTCTCAGCGGCACAGCTGCCCGGCACTTGTTGCTGATGTATATCCGCTGCGTCATCGTCGTCTTCAAGGGGACCATGCCGAAATCGATGACGTCATTCGGTGATGATGACGAAGATGATGACGTCGATCGCAGTTGATTAGGAGTTAGAGCTGCGGTTATCTGTCGTAAAATTTTATATCATGATCAACCTTTAAATAATTAAAAATCTGTCAACTTTTTGTAAAAAAAAACAGCCGAAAGACCTCAATTTTCGGTTTTACAGCAACAGCCTGCAGACAGACAGACAATGGAACTCTATCATACTGGGCGGCCATATTTATTTTATTATAACTATAATAATTACCATCATAACAATCGTTATTATTATTATTATTACTGTTATGATTATTATTCTCTTCCACTCTGTTTAGATTATTCATCCTGTTAGCATTGCTAGGATAGGGATGCTTGTGAAGAGAGCACTTGTGCTGCTGCCTAGCTAAAACGGATTCGTCATCGGACAAGAAACTAAGTGACAGTGACAACGTGCCTATATATATGCCGGCCTCTTCTGGAGTGAAAATTATCTGAAATCGTGTGAAAAATATCCAATAATTTAAAAATTATACATAAACATAAATTTATTTATTTAGTTATACATATAAGGAAACCAAAAAACTCCAATTTTGCCAAAAAAAAGTGAAAAAAACCAACTTTAACCAATTCTTCTGATTTTTTTTCTATAATAATTTTTTCCTTCACGGTAAACGGATTATCACAGATTTTAAATTTACTGCCGTTAATAGCACCGTTGTTATTGTCGTTGTTAATGTTGTTGCTATTTTTGTGATTGTTGTTGTTGTCATTAATGTTGTTGTTATTTTTGTGATTGTTGTTGTTGTCGTTAATTTTGTTGTTGTTACCGTTGAAAAGTGCCAACTTGACTGAAATAATTTTAAAGTTAACCCTAATACACCTGTAAGATGGATTGATCAGTGGAAGGTAAGCAATGGAAGATAGAAGTGAGCAGCATGCCTCGCTGAACTGCAACTCGTTTGGCACTTGCAGGAGTCGAGATGAAGGGACTGATAGGGTTGTTAAGAAGGAGGAAAAATGTGAAAATTATGGAAAAATTTTACTTTTCTGACTACCAAACTATCATTAAACTTGTAGGTAGAGTAAATATTATAGAAGGAGATTATTCTTGCGTGAGTATATGATTTGATATAGTAAATTCACGCGTATATAAGTACCTATGCATGTATTGTATATATATAGCCTAACTCTGACTAAATGCTTAATAATAGCTGCCTGATAGCCGACAAAGTCAAATTTTCTCAAATTATTCAAATAACAACCTTAAAGATAGGAAAAATGATGATCATCTTTACTAAATAATCATTGTAGATGAACATAATTTCAAGTGAATTATCAATAATTTAAATAATAATTAAGATGGTTAGATAAATAACAATAGTTTTTAAATGTAATAAATATGGTTTTGGCAGTTTAAAGTTTTTTTTAAAAGAGAACGATATAGAATGCAATAATTTATGAAAACTCATGTCAATAGTAAATAACTTTTACATGAGAAGACGTCAAGGCTAATAAAAAATTCCAGCCATTCAAAAAAGTAAACAAGTTGACTTGAAAACCTACATGAATGTTACATGGAAAAACAATCAGTACAAACATTCTATAACAACACTCCTTATATATGAAAGGCAAAACATAGAATTGACATAGAAAGAATTTAACTACACAAATTTTTAAATGATATTTACTATAAGTTCTTTGTTGCTTGTGCGAACTACAAACGTCAATCTGTGACGTTGACATTGACCTCCTTCTTTTGATGACGTCATCGTCAGGAATATTTACGTCACTACCAGGAGCATTCAACTTTTTATTAACATATTGATGATTTGATCCTTTGTTGCTATTGGGACGTGCCAGCCCGTCACTGTTTGCAAATGTGCTCAACGAGCCAATGGACGACATTCTGCTTGAGAAGTATACAGGATGATATCAAATATGTAAATTTGCGATTTAAAATGAATAAATTTCAATTTAAATAAATCATTAAAAACAAAAAAAAATTAATTCAATTGATAAGTTAGAAATAATAAAATTGATTTTTCAAATGAAAGCTTTAAATAATAAATGACACAAAGAAGCAAGGATCGAACCGATCGAAGACCGCATCGTCAGCAGGGGGGATGGTTGAGACCGACGACAGCCTGGTCAACGTCCCTGATGATTTGATGGGGGTGCTGGAGAAACAGTTGTCAGTACCCTGGCTGCTGTTCACCAACGTTTTGTCTAGTGAGTCAGTTTGCGACTCTCTTTCTTTTTCTTTCTTTTTCTTTTTTTTCTTCTTATTATTATTATTAATATTGTCAGTTTTTATATCCCTTTTGGTATTAGGAGATTTTTGGATGGGCACTGCGTGTACTTGATTCTCACCTCTCTGAGGCTTCGTGGCGTGTGTGGATTCATCTGCCTGTCTACTCGATTCATCAACTTTTCCCATAATTTCCCTTTCTGGCACCACGTTGTTACTACACTGCTTCTGTAGGCTCTCAGATTTTTCGTTGAATTTTTGGTTAACTTTAACTGACAAGTTGGGCATCACAATTTCTTTCTGTTTCAAAGCAGGAACATTAGAGTTAGGAGGCTTCGCGGGCGCGATCTCTCTGTACTTCGTCCTCAGTGATGAGTCGATGCTTTCGATGTTCATGACGTGAATTCTTCGGCAGAGTTTGAAAGATTCTGAAGACAGATCGTCATCCACACTTGCAGGTGCCCGATTTGAGTTGAAACTTTCCGTTAATGAAAAACTTTCAGATGCCATTTTTGCATTTTTCTCTGCAGATGCTTTGAGCCAGTCATGTATGTAGTCAGCATTCATCAGTGGTCTTGCAGTCTGTGTTGGTGTCTTTCCACTAACAATATCAGCTCTAACCTTGTAAGCAGAGTTGTCAATATTTCCGTCGTCGTTCTTGTGTGAGTCATTCAGTTTCAGAAAGTCAAATGATCCTCTTTCACATTCTTTAGGATCCACCCATCTTATACTTTCTTCCATTTTTTGCAGATCAGCATCTTCAGGTGAAATATTTTTTTTATTCTGCAATTTATCAATCTCCAAATTACGGTTTTCTTTACCGCGATTAGAAACACCCTTCACTTTTTTACCAGCTACTAATCTAGAGGATGCATTCAACGCTGAGTTGGATGACGTCTCCCTGGCGTAAACATTGCAAACTTCTGCCTGATCATTAGGTCTATGAACGTACTCACGAGTATTACTGATGGAGCCCTTAAAATCCACTGAATTTATCATTTCTGACATGTTGCTGGCGTGTGAATCAGCCATCAAAGAAAATGAGATGCTTCCATGGTTTGTCGCTTTACGTCTGCTTTTGGAATTAACAGTGTCATCAATCATGAAAGTGTCTTTGTATGTCTTGGGAAAGTTATTAGCGTTAGTAATGTTGTTGCGGTTATTATTGATGTTATTGTTTTTAATGTTGTTACTGTTAAGGTGTTTGTAATTGTTGTTATTGAAATTAATGCTATCATATTTATTGTCATTGTTATCATTGCAGCTACTGTTAGTGACTTTATGATTACAAACATTTAGGTCATAATGGTAGGTGGTGCTAGTGAGAAAATTTTTCTGAAAACTCAAGTTACCCTTGAGAAACGGTAGACACGCGCCGTCTAGAGACACGTGTCGAGACAATTCTGTCTTATCTGTTTCCTTTGATGCCTCAGTGATGGTACTCAGCTGGCGACAATGGTAGTTATAATCTGGTACCATGTAGTTACCCAGGCTTTCCATGTATTCCAAATAATCTTCGGAATTATTAGCAAAACCATTCATATCAACACAACCATCATAGTCGTCGTCGTTGTTGATGCTACCAGTTGAATAAGTACTACTGCCGTTAGTACTAATTTGTTTCCAGCTAGAGAGAGATTTTGCAGCAATTCCAGAAAAAAATTTTTCATCGTCGTTGCTGCTTTTGCAGTTGCTGCTGCTGTTGTTGATAACATTGTTGTTGATGATATTGTTGTTGATGATATTGTTGTTATCTTTTTGGCTGCCGTTGTTGTTGTTTACCTTTCTAATACTCCTATTGCTGATGTTGCTTGTGTTGTTAACGTCAGTTAAGCTGTTAATGGACATATGTGAACGTTTTGAGCTGTTAACTGACAACAGACAGTTGGCATCATCACCGAAAACATCATCTTCATCTGGAAAAGTCTCGATCATGCGCTTCTTCGCCAACCAGTTGTCCATTTTTAAAGCTTCTTTCTGGCATGTAACCGAGGAACTTTTGTTCAGTACTGGGTCAGAGAAAGATTTGGATTTGAATGATGTGGAGAAGTTGTTTGAATGATGATGCTTGCCGTTGTTGTTGCTGCTGTTGTTGGAGGAAGAAGATGTGCTCATGTTCATGTTTGATCTGCTGGCTTCTTCTAAGTGAGGATGTATTGTGGGTTTATGAAATGTTGTTGAATCAATATATCAAAGTGGATGTGTCAGAAGTGTATATCTATACCTACTAATCTATGTATCAATTTATCAGTTTTATCAGTAGGTATCTTCAATGTTTTGAGTACATGCCATAGATATCATAGAAATGAATTTGTACTGATTTCAAATGTATTAACAAAATAAATAACTGAAATAGAAAATGAATGAATAAAATAGAGTACCATTATGATTAAATGTCAACAAAGGGAAAGGCTTTCTCTGTGGTGACTTTTTCATTGGTAAACCAAAAGTTGGCTGTTAAGAAATTTTTCCAAAAAAAAACTTCTTTAAATAATATAAATTTATTCTTTTTTAAATTGATAACGACTCTAAATTTAATTTTGAAATAAATTTATTCTAAAATTAACATTTTACATTATAGAATTAACAACCTAGCAAACAGTTCCCATTAAAACATTATCACCATGACATTTCACGTTATAGCACCAACAACATCACGAACATTTCACAAAATGGCATCAACGACAACAACAATTCATCCAAAAATAAGAGCCAACCCTCTCCATAGCTCGTTCAGCTTCGACGGCATCTAAAAAACCAATAGGCTCTGATCTAAGGGCCATATATTCCCCAATAGAAATTCTCTTTTTCATTTTTTTAAGAGGCATCTTCGCATTTTCATCCCCAGATGTTTTACAATTTTGGGATGTTGCTGTAGTCAGAATCTTAAAATTCGTACTACTACTGTTATTGAGGTTATTGGCCACTATTTTGCTGCAGATTTTATCATTTTTAAGTGAGGTCTGAGATGAGTCATGAGATGAACCATTTGAGAAGGTTGATGGTGCTGTAATTGACATTTGGCTCCTAAGCACCCAACTCTCCGGCAGACTCAGCTGCGAGTTGTTCTTCAGTACAAACGAGTTGATCTTAAAAGATGCAAATGAGTAGATCAATAAGTAAGTAAATGATGAGGTTAGATGAGGTTAAAATTCATCTTACTCATTTGAGTAAGATGAATTTTAAGCTATTATAAGATGCCTGATGCTGTGATAAAATTTTTTAAATAAATCTAAAATGTTTTTAAACTATGTTACTCTGATATTATTACAATTCCCAAATTTATTAGTTGTAAATTAAAAAATAAGTGTACTGGAATAAATAACATTTAAATTAAAAGTAAAATACCTCTTAAATAAATACTATTTAAAATATAAATAAATCATGGTTTGAAAATTATAAGCAAGAATATAAAGATGCAGTAGTATTTGTTAATAATACATCAATAAAAAAAATTTATAAATTAATAATAATAATAATGTCAATTATGAGTGCCCTATTTTGCAATTATAAACCAAAGAAAAAAAATGAAAATATAAAAAAACAAATTGAAGGATTTATACTTCTGGCAGCGTATTGTCACTTTTAAAGTTCTTCTCGTCATATGAAAACATATGGGCAGCCTCCCCTGTTAATATTTTTAAATTCATTTATTTATCCATATTTTATTTATTTATTTCAATTACTTCAAAATTAAACAAAATAACATAGAAAGCTGAAATTGTAGTGAATATATTTTTAAAAAGTTTGTAAATTTTGAAACCTTTTCTATGTCTTTATGATACTACTTGTTTGTTAAACATAAATATTCATTTAATTTGTAATGGTGAAATGAAAATATATTAAAAAAAATTATTTATTATATGGATGTTACTATGATTTTTGAATGTTGTCTTTTTATAGTGATTAGTAATTTAGTTAGTTTTATATTAATTTTTAATATTTAATAAAAGTTAAGAAAATATTAAAGATAAAAATTTTAATTAGATAAATTAAATATTAAATTAAAAAAAGAAACAAAAGAAAAAAATAATTTAAAAATAAAAAAAATCAACCAGCTGATCTGAACTCCTCATCTTGCATTCCCCAGTCATCGGCGGTTTGTTTGGTGCCGAACGATGATTGGTCAGTTAGTGAAAAATTAGTGAAACTTTGCATTTGAAATGAAAAATGTTCTGGAAGCGACAATTAATTCATGCCAAACATTTTAAAGTACGCGCTACAATTTGTTTTCTAGCATTCATTAAGTTAGCTACTATATGTTTGAAAAGTAGATCGAAGTTAAAATTTATGCTTGAAAAGTTAATCGAAGTTTTAAAAAAATAGACTAGGCGAGAATAGAACCACGGACTAGTGATCTAATATTTTAGGATTGCCTCAGGGTAAGAATTACGTTAACGTGTCCACGAAGTGTCACCATTTGGAATGGTTTTATAGATAGACATACCTTCAAGTAGAGTATAGTTGTCAAGTCATTTACTAATTTTTCTTAATTTCGTGTGCTAAATTTTCTATCCGCACGGCAATGGTTTACTATCCGGTGCCCTGGCTGTCGGTGAACCTCTGTGCAAGGAGGGAGAATGAAGGGGGACTTTCGACTATCGTACCATTAATAATTTAAAATAGATTAGCTAAGGTAATTGAATAGGTAGATAGGATTATTTTTATTAAGCAATTTGAGATGCAGGCACCGCTAAGCTTTCTGATGAGAATCTTCTCTTTATTTTTCTTCCTCAACACGGGCTGTTCTAATTATATGGTTTCAACAACAATCTCGAGGAGGACTGGCACTAGTTTTGGAGGACAACGTATTTTTTACATTTTATTTTCTTTATTATTTTAAAATATTATTTATTGCCATTATTTTCATTTTATAATTTTTGCTTCTAACATTCATTTACTACTACGCTAATAAAAAAAATTTGTCTACAGAATGATGAGAGGGGGCAGTGGTTGGAGTCAGCACGTTTCAGATGGTGGTTTCATGACGATTTACGTACGATGATTGTGGTGTAGGAAGAATCAGCTCGTTGGCTGTTCGACTGACACTGAAGTTCGGATGACATCTTGTGTGCCGACCAGATAGTAATGGTCGGTGCAATGGAGAGTACAGTAACGACGATTTTTGAAGTAAAGGTTTAGTTTCGTTTTTTTATTCTCATTCGTTCGTTCATCTTATCACTCAATCTTAAATTATTCTTACGTTAATAGTTTCGTTAATTCATTCTATTCATTCGTTGAATCATTGATTGATTAATTCATTCACTCATTCATTCAACTGATCATTCAATCACAGTTAATTATTTATTCGTTCGTTCCTATGTTCCTTGATTTACGACTACGCTAATAAAAAAAACTTGTCTACAGAATGATGAGAGGTGGGCTGTGGTGGGCTGGGCTGTTTTTTAAATTGAAAGTAGCAGATTATCTGTAGTCTAGTTATAATTATATTGTAAATAGATTGCCTTCTAGTGTTGCTATCTTCTAATTTTAAACATGAGATTAAGACGGCTTATTTAGGATAATGAGCAGTAAGGATGTGGGCGGTTGCGGTTTAGAAAAATCTTCTCTGCTTGGGGCTCTATTAGCTACCCCATGATCGTATGCGGTTTTATATATATATTATAATTCAATGTGGAACTGCTCGCGGGCCACATGTGGTTGTTTGCGATACAAATGTGACGGCGCTTGTCAAAATAAGATAATTTTCACAGCTATTTTCTAATGCGTTCGTCTTAATATATTTACCTACCTATTTGTCAACAGTTGAACAAACTGTCGACATCTGTAATTAACATTGCATGCAATACTAAAAAACGTTCTTCGAGCTTCAATAAATTTTCTTTGTCAAAATGTGCCGCGCTGAGCAGAGCTGCGCAGCTACAGCGCTCAGAGCTCTCGCTATAAAACAGAAATACTAAATTTCATCTACATAATATGATTTCACAATTCTGGTACTTCATGACCTCAGTACCATTAATTGATTAAAATTGTTGATTGATGAGTTTTTCAAAATAAAGGCGTCTTCTTCCAAACAAACTGTGACATAAAAACATTGAATCTGTGTCACATTATTATCAATCTAACATTTTACTCGGCTATATTTCAATGTTCAACAGGTTAGGTATGCAAATAAGCTTATGTAACAGTGTATTACACCACACTTAACTTTTATAGCCATAATATAATATAATATAGATGCAACTAAGCTTATGTATATTACACTATATATCACACTTCACTTCTATATCAATCTAGGTTATAATCAATACATGATAATGATTTATAGATGGATACATACTCACATTCAGTGTTTTTATACACATATATACAAAGAAAACATATACAACATACATACTATTGACAAACATACAACAAAACATACAATATACATACATATGTAAAATAGCCACTGCGCAATATATTTATGCTGCTACATTCAGGTTGAGATCAAATTATCATATCTGGCCTTTTCTTCTTTGTTGTCGTTTCAGTAGCTGCAATACCAGCGTTCTCGTTCGTTTAATTAATTTTTTTAAATCCAATTAATTAAAATGGTGTCCGTAATAAGACAGAATTTCCATTCTGAATGTGAGGCACTGTTGAACAAACAGATCAACATGGAACTCCATGCCAGCTATGTTTACCAGGCTATGGTTCTCTTTATTTATTTCATTTCCATTTCAGTTTATTTTATATTTTTTGTTAAAATTTAAATTAACTAAAGTGCGTTGTTTTAAAATTAAAATTAAATTAAATTAAATGGTTGTAAGTAGATGAAACACTCAAAGATTTGCAATAATTATTAAAAATTAAAAAAATCTAAATGTCAGTGTTATCAGTGTTGTAATTGAAGTCAATGGCCTTATTTATTGCCTTATCTGATTAAATAATTAAATTAATTAAAAGTTAAAAAGATATATTATTGTAGTTTACCATTAAAAAAGTATTAAAACTTTATAACTTTGAGTGTTTAAATAATTAGTTGCAAGCAACATAAATGTATTGGTGTTGTACACTGTATTATGTTCAAACAGACCAGAAAAACATTTTTTAAATATGTTTATCTATCATTATTCTATAATTTATATTATTGAGTTCATTTATCAACCTTTTATTATCATATATAAAGTGAAAAAATATTTCTATCATTTTTAAAATATTAATTTTTCACAAATACAACGCAGGCTTTCCACTTCCAAAGAGATGATGTAGCCCTCCATGGCTTCTACAAATTTTTTAAGAAGCAGTCAGATGAGGAACGTGAGCACGCAGAGAAGATCATGAAGTACCAGAACATGAGAGGGGGCAAGATTGTTTTGCAGAACATTGATGTAAGAGAAGTTGGCTGTTTCAATTTAGACGAAGTTTGGTTAAAGTGATGTTTAATATTTAAAATGTGGTGAAGCTAAAGTGAAGCTTTTTGTCTTAAATAAAGTTTGTTGTTTATAAATAAAGTGAAAATTTTTTTTGGTTGATTTACACATGCAAATTTTTGTTACACATTTCAGTAATTTTTGTTATATAGGTTGGTGGTCCATAAAAATATCTTTAGTTACTTTTTTTTACATATTTTATATGAAACTTTGCAATCTTTTTATGGCTTTTTATACAAATATTTATATATCACCTAACAGTTAACATTGCATAATATTTTAAAGATATATCATCACCATTTCTTCCATAAATCCCAAAAATTTTTGTGTTTTTCATCATCAATTATAAGTTAGATGTGATATGGTATGCTGCTCAATTTTTGTTGCATCACCAAATATTGCCTTTCCATTTTTTAATGTACACAAATAGGTGTAATCATTTTAATAGATGTTCAAAAAATATACAATCAAGTATTTTGAGTTAATTTAGTTACTTGTTGATGAGATGTATGACAGAGTACTGAATTGTTTCAGCTTTGAATGATCACTAATGCTGACTGACTGCTGTGCTGTTGTTTACTCATGTGTGTGCGTCTCTTTGTGTGTGTCTATGTGTGTGTACTCCAGTGCATGTGTACACGTTATGATTAATAATGCGTTTTATTTAAACTATCATTATGATGCATTAGTTAATCATATTTTTGGCATTGCAAAAGAGAATCAACAATTGCAATGGTTACTTATATTCTATGGATTTAATTTATATATTAATGCATTATAAAATTATTATCATTCCTATATTAACGCTCATTTCATTAATAAGAAGTCAGCAATCAGAATTTAGAGCATCATACACCTTAGCTTTAGAAATGCTGATGCCTTTAAATTTTAACCCATTCAATGTAGCACAGGAACAGGCATCTTTAACCATTTCACCATCTTACCATAGTAGTTAATAAACTTAAAATTATGAACCCTCCTAGAAACCAATCCAAGATAGTTGGTCATCCGGTCTGGAAGCTATGATGGCTGCTTTGGAGATGGAAAAAACTGTCAACCAGAGTTTGCTGGATTTGCATAAGATGGCAGCTGGCAAGGAGGATCCACATGTATGTTGTGCGGTCTGCTGTGTCATGTGTTGCTGCGTTTGGTTGTGTGCTAAGTTTTAAGGTTGCTTATAGAATTGCAACGTATGCAAATGCTTTGTTTGTCAGAATGTATGTTTCTGTAGCTCAGTTAAGTTGTGATCAACAGCTGGTTGCATTGATTTGGTGTCTTTTTGAAAGACTGCTGTATTAAATATTTTTTCAACTGATAAAACTGAATAAATAACTGTGAGAATAACTGTTTGCAAACTTTATTTAATGTTATTTCACGACTTTCATTGGTTAATTCAGTTTTTGAGTTTGGTAGTTTAAAGATACTTTCACTACAACAGTTTGTATTGTTAGCATCTTAGTGTAGTATCACTGCCGATATATATCCGTTCTCAGAACGAAAGGATTGTGAATGTTATAAGCACAATGTTAGTTGTTTTCATTTGCGTTTCTATCGCTCTAATTTTTTTAGTTATTATATTCCTATTTTATAATTGCACACATGCACGTAGCTGTCAGATTGGTTGGAAGAACATTTCTTGGACGAGCAGGTCGAGTCTATCAAGTTGCTCTCTGATTACGTGACTAACCTGAAGAGAGTGGGACCGGGACTTGGAGAGTACATGTTCGATAAGGAAACCCTTTCCAGTTAGATGGTGGGGCAGTAAGTTGGTTACGCCTATCTGTAAAGCTGGTTTGACGGTTTTTTTTTTCACGCAGGCCGCATCATTAAACGCACATTGTTAATTTTTTAATGTTTACAAACTGTTATCAGAACTATTTTGTTGAGTTTATATAAATAATCATCGACTGCTACATAATATGATTATTTAGTTTAGTTTTTATTTTATTAAAATGTCTGAAATTACTTCAAAGTTCGATTTTTGTTGCAGAAATTTAAAACGTATTAAAAATAGATGAGTAAACAAATGAGTGAAGGCAATGTCGAGAGTTAGATAGTTAGATAGATAGTTGAACCAACTTGAAACAGTCAAACAATCCGCATTTCTCGTTATCTTATTCGTTTGTGAATTTATAGGCTGCGCATTACCATTGTATTTATAATCATTTTTGATTAAAAATTGTTCATTTCAGCTCCTTTTTAGTCAGTTTAATGTTTTAAATATAAAAATTTAATAAATTTTAACACGTTAGGTTGTTACTACTACTAATATAAATAATTATATTTGACATCACACTGTTCAAGCTTGTTCTATAGCTTTTGTTGCAATGTAGGTATGCATTAATAATTAATATTTGTTGGTGCATCATCGTGCAATGAATCCAACGTTGGCAGCTTATAACGTATATATAATATATATATATATATATATATATATATATATATATATACATGTTCGTTGAGTTTTTTTTCGTGCAGTTGATTTGGAGTATAATATTTTGGTAATTCGATAATGAAATCACGCGTTTCTTCTGCCAAGATTTTTTTTATTAATGAAAATATTTAGTTGTAAGAAGATAGAAAACAATGCAGATGACTGGAAGACTAAACAATATCAATCGGCGTAATCGTTTTAAAATAAATGATGTTTTAAATATTTTGTCATAGGAAAACAATGAAACGTAACATCTGCAAAATTGAACGACAAATATAATTAAATGGGTCTTTCGTTAAATAAAACTATAAAATAAAATTTTCGTTAAAGATATTCCTTAGATTTGACAAAACCAATTAAGGAACATAAAATTCAGCAGCGAGTAACGTTTCGAGAACTGTTAATTTGTGCGCTTCTTAGCGTGTCTTTTAAAGACGTGGGTAAACTTATCTTCCTTTCTGCTCCTTGGTAGAGTTTCTCTGTCTGCAGTAACATTTTTATTTTCAGTAGTTGAACAATCTTTGACGTTTGTTGAACTTAGAGTGGCAGGGGTAACGGAGTTGATGATTTTTGCGGTCGGCGATTTTTCTTTGTCCGGGTGAGTTGGTTTCGTGTGTGGATCAGCTTCTGGAATTTGGTAACATTTGATGAATAAGTATTAGATAAAAAGTTCACTTGTCTAAACATGTATGTATTTGAATTGGTTAACCAGTCATCCAAATAAATTTTCAGTCGACACGACTTCCCAACCTTTCGGAGAACTTTTAGTCACGGATTGAAAGCTTGGAGGACAAATGGAAGATAGTGATGTCAATGAAGGCACATGTCGGTTTAGGTTGTCACATGTCGAATAGGAAACAATTCGTGGAGTATTCTGACCCAACTGAAGTTTTGTGTTCATTTTTTTACATTTTATTTTGAAAAATTTTTTAGGACTAGCTGGCTACATAGGTCATGAGAGATTATAATTACTACTATTAAAAAATATATATTTGGTTAATGATTCAGTCAAACGGTCAACCGTTACGTTAATTCAGTATTCAGTGACTATTGTATTCGATTAAGTTAATCAACTGACTTGTTCGGTCAACAGTCTTTTCAACTTCTTCAGTTGGCATTCCAGTTTCGAATTATGCTGCTCAATGGCCTTCATTCGATCATCTAATTTCTCTTTTTGGCTGTGTGTAGACATTAAATTTTAAATTAATAAAAACTGATTGTAATGTGTACTTGTTTATTAGCTGCTGTTAATGAATTGTAATTTTTTCATGACGGATGTAGGTATATAGGCTAATAATTTCACAAAAAATTCCACTCAGCTACCGCTTTTGGTGGATGTCCTCATGTTCAGTCTTTTTGTTTTTCACGTTGGATTCGTTCTTCAAGGACGATTTCGTCTCACTTTGTTTCCTAGCTCTCTTCAGTTCGTTGTATTCTTTCGTCAGCAGTCTGTTGGTTAATCATTTGACATAAATTTTTAAACGACCGACCATAAATTCAGCTTTGTTTTATGCTTACGCACTCCTAAAAATTGAGTAAACTAAAATCTATGCACGTTCTGAGACATCTTAAACACAACCACAATAAAAATCACCCTCCCCAACATAATCACCATCACTATTAGCGTTCACTCACCTATTCTCTTCTTCCAAACATTTGATGGAGTTCTCCAGTTGGTTCTTCTGCTCCCATTCCATGCTCATCATTATCTGCATCGGACTTTGTAGCTTTACCAGGAGTTTCAAATAAGTTATAAAATTAATTTTGATATCGTTATCATCTTTGTTATAATCTGAAAATCTTACGCCTTATATCGCACAACTGTTATAACCAGAAAACACTGAATGACGAGAATCAAACAATGAGTTAATGTTCACGTCACTTTACCTTTGTAATCGTTATCAGTAGCTGCTTCTTTCGATGAATTTAAAAGTGTGTGTCTTTTTGAGACTTATGATTATCCATCAAATTGGATAATTTGGAAAATGACATATCTCTAGACGCGTGCAAAAACGAGTAGACGAATAAAAGAGTGTATGAATGTATAAATGAGTTGATGAATTAATGACAGAGTGAATGAATGGATAAATGATTGGAAGAAAAATTTAAAAAATAAATGCAATTTTTTTAAATTTCATCTCACGTTATTGACTGCGCTGTGTTCTTGGAGGCACTTGCAGTATTGAGATATCAGGTAATGTTCGTCCGGCCTTAGAAAAAAAAAATTAAAACAATAAATAAAAAAAAGTAAATTAATAATTAGCCATTAAATATTTCGTATGTACATTCAGTCATCATATTTTCAAATTGAACATAAATTTCTTGCACTGATGTATTTATAATACTTTTATTATTGCGTTCGTAATTATGATGACATTTTAAATAATATAATGTCGCCTTGTTGTATTGGATTCAAATTTCGTCAACCCATTGAATACTTTAGTACCAATTTTCAAATTAAGCGTTTGTAAACGTCGATACGGCTTAATTTATTATTTCTAAAACTACCAACTATATTAACATATATTAATGAAAACATTATTAATTTTTAACTAGATGATCATTAAAAAGACAACTGAGTAACAATTGAACCACCCTTCAAAGTTCTGACTCCTCCTCGATTCAGTGGCTGATAATCTGTTATTGGACCAAATTTCGTCATCATTTTCACCATATAATGACATCATTAGATTGCTATCATTATCAATTAACTAACCCAAAATAATAACAACGAAACGAAACGAGATGCGATTTTATTTAGGAACAAAAATTCTACCATAAAATTACAGATCGACAAAAATAAAACTGAAGAAAAGTAGGGAGTCCTGTCGCCTAGATGATGATGACAAAATCATATTAAATATTCTTGTAATTATTATAACTGTTATTACTGTTATTATATTATTATTATTTATATTTATTTTAGTCTTACCTCTTAAGTTCAT